>NC_079383.1:4085143-4385143 GCF_021018895.1 Seriola aureovittata | reverse complement strand
AACAACATTTTCTCTCTTGGACTTGCTGCTGCAGCTACAAAACAAGCTGGACCATTTCAGGATAGCACACCGGGTTAGTTCGGTCAGGTCTGGCCCCATAAATAGGAACAAAAGCACAGGCATAAAAACATAATGGAGGGCCTTTCAGCGCGTGGGTCAGAAGCGGGAGCAGGCTGCGGATAGCTTCATAACCATAATGTGACAAGGAGAAGAGTCAGGGAGATATACAGAGCCTCCGGTGGTACAGTGGCCTGTGGCGGACACAACGCAAACACCATGCACACATTCCTCTCTCGGCCGCACGCTCGGCTTCTCCTCCTCAAAAATTTAATTACAGATCACCGACACCACAGCGTTCTTCCTTTCTGTTCATCCTTTCACTGCGTGAGTATGTGTGTTTTATTTATTTTGGTTTTTTTTTTTATGTTTCCTGACCATGTTTTCTGCGCCGTCAGTGAGAAGAAGAAGGCAGTCACTTGAAAATCAGCATGTGTTTGCAGTAAATACACGGCTGACGGAGAGCTACTCATTTCCAATTATAGGCTGGGAAGACAGAGGTTGGCTCAGCGGGGTGTCTTAATGACAGCGTGTTGCAGCCCGCCTGCCTCGGTGTCTCCCGGCTGCGTTGCACACTTGCCAATTATATACAACCAGAACATGAGTCTGCATAGCATCAGCCCGCTTTAGGTTGGGTACCAATAGAGAGAGATGGCCTGGCCTTTGGCCTCACCTCATGTCATTATGCTTGACTTGAATTTCAGGGGCACAAAAGGAGTATGATGTCAGGAGACTTTCCTGGTCATTCTATATAGAGAGCATCAGGTTTACAACAGAGTATGGGACCAATTTATAATGGAGGTCTGAGACATTAAGATGTGATATCTTTGAAAAGATCATCCATCACACTGATGGATGGAGCAGCAAATGGAAAAGTTTTCCTCCATCCTTTAACATACTGTATACCTATGTTAAATCTTGCCAATCAAACAAATTAAATGAATTTTAAATTCGACATATAGATTCAAGGATATTGCTGCAGCTTTTCCTTTCATCTAGAGCAACTGCAGAATAACCCCAGACTTCTTGGTTACCATTACAAACAACCATAATGACAGAGGTCAAAGGTCACAGACAAAATTCAGACAACTAATACGGCTGTTGTTCCTGAAATGAGGAAGAAGTGTGAAATAAATAATGATTTTAACATTTCTTTCAGTATTTAAGGAAAGTAAAGATAGAGAATATACATTTGCTGCAAAAATGAACTTCATGCTGCCACTAACTGCCTGTTAATCCTGCTCCCTATACATTGTGTGCCATATACTACTACTACATTTACAATTAAAATTTTTACTTCATTATATTTTGCAATGAGACCCAGGTACCAACCAGTAATTTGACACAGGTTCGCCATATGTCAAATTCATTTGTAGCAAATTGATTAAACACAAACGTATGTTGGAATAAGAACCATGTGTTAAAAGCCTTACAACTGCGTTTGACAAAGGGAACCTGACACAGACAACTGCTCAAAATGAGGCCGTAATCACAGACTTAAACCCTCAGAATTTCAGTTAGTGCTGTGATTTATGTCATGGCCACTGAAACTTCTTGATTCTGATTGGCTGAAAGGTGTGGATTGTTTATTTTTGAACTGTACAGTATAATTGGACGCCTATGACGCAGGTGTTAGTTTGCAGAACTAAATGAATGTGCCCCTATTAAACTGTAGTAAGGAACGGCAGCAGTGAGCTGCAGAGCTGCAGTGAGATCGGGGTTATTTGTGTAACCAATAAAAATATAAAAAGCTTCACAATGAGAACAACAGAAATTTCAGAGGAAACAGAGGCCGCTTGTGTGCGAGTGTGTGAGTGTGTGAGAGAGTGCTATGTAACGTTGTTGCAATTTAGTATTGCACTTTCATGAAGTTGGAGGACTCGAACGAGACAGGCATCCTTTGTTTTAATTTCTACCATGGGACAAGAAACGCTGGATCCTACAATAATAATAATGCAACCGAAGAGCATCTTTCATTAGAGCCTCCTGATGACATATTCAGACTTCACAAAGCTCCTCTCGAGCCACAGAACACATTATACAACTGTTTTTACCACTGAGTAGATCTCCATGTGAGTTAAGTGTACTTCAAGTGTAGGATCCGTAGCAGATTGCAGCACTATCCTCTGTTCTGCTACGTTCAAGAACAATCAATAACATTTCTTTCTCCACAAATTTCACAATTCTAAAACTTGCCCAGCCTTTGGAAACATATTGATTTCTACTAAACCAGATGTTAACTACTGCCACCATGCGAACACTAGCCCAAGAGCTATAACTTCTGATTATCAAAATAGGAAAAGTAAGTTTACAATGAGTTATACAGTGTTAGTAAGTAAAAGACTTATACTTTCAGTTCGATTAAATGTTAGTAAGTGGTCTTGCTTACACCCGAGTTACCCTATGAGTTCTATGTTCCATTATTATTGCTTTGCATCAGTGACTATTTGCCCTCACATCATCCATTATAGTCAGTCACACATACAACATACACCTGTTGCATATTACTTCTTGTCTTACGGTCTAGCGCAGTGGTTCTCAAACTTTTTCACATCAAGGACCCCTAACCTTTCACAAATTAGACCACGGGCCCCCGTTTGATAAGATCTTGTCCCAGGGTCCCCCATCTGATAAAACTTTTGCTTTTAGATGTTTTATTACAGAAAACACATGATCAAAATAGTCATACATTCTGTCTTTATGTTACTTATGGATGGAATTATAGTGAAAATAAATTATTCCCCTCAAGGAATCCACTTTAAGACCCACTGGTCTAGTCAAACTGGGGTCTTCGGTTTCTGCGTCTGCAGGGCAGTCGCCTATTTCACTAGTCGAGCTGTGATATTGGTGGAATCTGAATTCTCCACTGAACTTCTGCAACACAAACCTTATTTAACCTGGAATGGAACATAAAGAGCTGCTGGTGTGTAGCTGTCAATCCGTACCGTCTGAGCAGCTGTCGTCGCTGCTGACGCTCAGCCTCTCCGCGTTGCCCTGAACGTATTTGTTGTAGAGTTTGATCCTGAGCGCCCAGCTCAGGTCGGGCTGCCTCACTGTGTTCTTCAGTCGCCTCCTGGCATTCGCAAACCAGTTGGAGACCTGAGGGAGAGAGAGAGAGAGAGAGAGAGAGAGAGAAATAGAAGGAAGTGGGAACACACAGCAAACAGAAACACATGTTATTGTTTTGAATCCAAACATCTCCACATCCATGGCAAAACAAAGACTATCCTTTATGAAAACGTCTGCTCTCTGCCTGCCGTCAGTCTCATTCAGAAAACCAAGAGAGGCCGAAAGCAGAAGACAGAAACAGAGTCAGGTTGCAGAGCAGCTCTCTGAAACCGAGCTTTAAGAAACATCCCAGACGCTCTGGAGAGACACGCCGGCATGCATCTTTTCTGCATCAACCCCACACAGAAACATTTAACACCCTCCACATGCCGGACAGCCAGCGAACGCAACGTTTCATTAACTAATGTTCCGACCGAGATGTATGTCCCAATGCTTATTCTGGACTCGCACAGACTCCCTCGAATAATACATTTTTTCCAACACTGTCTTCAAGATGCAATAAAAAAGACACTTGAGCTGGCGCTCTTCCTTTCACTGGGAAGGGAGACCATTAGATGTTATACTAGAATAACTTTTCATGCTCAATAGATTTCAAGCGGCTTATGGAGGGGCTGGGACTGGGGCCTTATGCTAGAGTACTTATTTTTCTGATCCTCTCTTTCAGTATCGTGTTTCTCGTTAACTAAGACCATCCCACATCCCTTTGTCTTGAGCCCAGCGCTGTGGCACTCCAGGGGAAGGCGGCATCTCGTACATGTGGCTTGGCTGGAGGGGAGGCGAGGCGAGGTGAGACGAGGCGACGCATGGGACGGTTCGCTAATGAGGACTGGAGGAAAGATGGCTGTCAATGGGGTGAGAGAAAACAGAAAGGAGGGAGGAAGGAGGAAGGAGGAGGAGGAGGAGGAGGAGGATGGCACATCTGCTCCAATGACACCAACAGAGATTAAAAAAGGGGGGGGGGGGCCCAGCAGCCAAACCAGCTCTTTCACCCGTGGCCTGTCTGCACTGTGTGTACCGTAAAGGAGACGGCATGCAGGCACGGCGAGGGATTTCAGTGGCGATGGAGAGATGGCACCGACTTATTAGAACTAACTTTAAAGAAACAATTCACAATATTTACATGGAAAAAAGGAGCCGTTTTGCTAAAACATGACAGATTTAGTTGCTTCGAACACCTGGTGCCAGGTGGGTGTTTGCAGGGAAAACTGCACAGGACGTGATGCGTTCTACATTACTGGCAGCAGCAGCAACAGTGGTTTATTTGGACCAAACAGTGGAAGAACTGGGTAGTTCTTCGCCTCCATGAGCGGATAGGGAAAGAAAAGAGTGCCACCTAGGGCTGCAACAAACACTTACTCTAATCCTGAACTCAAACTGATGTCTTTGAGTTGCTTGTTTTGGCCGATAAAAAGTGTGTCATTTACGAAAGTAAAAAACAGAAAAGCTGCATATTGTCACATTTGAGAAAGTAAAAAATTTACTTCATAAATGAATCAAATGATTAATCAATTTGACCATTTTTGGCCATTTATTTTCATCAAAAGACAGTATGAAAAACTTTAGTAAAAAAAAAAAAAAAGCCCACAGATCCCTTAAGGATATTTTTCATGTTGGAAAATATGATGAAAATAATTTACCTGCATGTCATCACTCTCGCTCAATTTCAAGAAATCTTCCACTGACCTTTGACACTGCTGCTGCTATTTGGGTGTCAGCTTGAATGTATGCATGTTTCAGATTGTGTGTGTGTGTGTGTGTGTGTGTGTGTGTGTGTGTGTGTGTGTGTGTGTGTGTTCACAGCTCGGCATCCCACTGTCCAACACAAAGCATTCCTCTGCACTCTGCTCGCGCTCACCAAAACAAACAGCTCCATCAGGCCCCCAAAATGAGAACCAGATTAAGCATCGTGGCCGGCGGCCCGAAAAAGCTGCCGCAGACTTTCTGAGGCCGTATCAGTGACCTTGTCAGCCAGATGATACTGTACATACACAGCTGAACGTGCCAGACACGAAACACACTCATATTCACCGCAGGGTTTTCCTCGAAGTGGTCAGTTTGTCAAGTTGTCCACTGTACTCTTGTGTTATCAGTAGAGGGTGCAATAGAACTTAAAGCATTAGAAACAAAAAATACAGTGCAACTTCAGCTACTGTAGAATCAGTGGTGGGTCGGATCTTTTTGGGGTCTCGTGGTGAAAGTGAAGATTCAAGAGACAAACAATAGAATAAGAAAGAAGGAAATATATGTCTGCTACACAAAATTATTTTTATTTTTCAAGATTTTTTTTTACTTCCTTATGAAATTCCAAATAATTTAAACAAACAAATAAAACAATATAAGAAACTGACCAGCACTGCTATGTAGACATGCTTTTTTAAAGCAGTCTTAAGTAAAAAGTGTTGGGAAGCACTGCCCTGCCTTTATTTGTGACTGCGCTAAATTTTTCACATAATTGAAGAAGAAGAAGAAGAAGAAAAAGAAGAAGAAGAAGTAGAAGCAGAAGAAGAAGAAGAAGAAGAAGTAGAAGAAGAAGAAGAAGAAGATACATTTCTGCTGTATCTTTTTTTCAGAATCGTTTTACCTCTACTGTTTGTTCAAATAGGAAAAGAGAATAACTTTTGTGTTGAATATGAAATATGACAAGAGTTGACAGGTAGTAATTACTTTTTTAAGGGGTCATAACTCAAAGAGTCGCAGTCACAGACAGACAGGACTGCAAATTTTATTTATGACTACAAGTTTCACGTTGCTGTGAAATAAAAAAAAACAAAAGAAAAACAGGAAAAACTGCCAAATGTAGCATTTGGAAGAAAAGTAGAATTAACAATTCAACACTGCATGAGTGTTGTAAAATAAACAGTTCAAGATGTAAAAACACTTTCTCCTAATTGCAAATGCAAGTTAAAATCCAGCTTTTCAGACCTGATTAGAGAGACACTAAACCACAGAAACCAAATCTCACTTTTCCCCTCAGCGATCACACTCATGAATACTCTATAAATCCCCTCACTCCTTTTTTTTTTTTACTTATTCAGAATCACTTTTTTTATTGTAAGCAGCTTGACCGAGTCTACAGCAGTGGACTCACCTGGACCAGGGTCATTTGTGAGCCGAGGGCCAGCAGGATTTTCTCTGTCTTGGTGGGGTAGGGGTTGTCTCGGTGCTTGTAGAGCCACTGCTTGAGTGGCCGCGCCATGTCCTGCAGGGCCTGGCGCTTGTGTCGCACTTTGCCGCCGCTGGGACGACCCCTGCGGAGAAACAGGTAGAATAATGTTCAGTCGGATACCAGACGATAGTTCGAGTACACTACAGGAAGCTTTTAGAGCAGGATATGCACGCAGAGACATTAATGCCCATTTTGTAAGTGACTTATATGACTATGGAGTTTTTAGCATTTCATTTTTTGATTCAGATATAAATATGAAATGTAAAATAAATACACATGCAGGATATAGTTGTTCAATCATCAACATCAAGCTCAGCATAAAACATTCATTTAAACCAATTTCTCCTTTTTCCAAATTAAAGTAAAAAAAAAAAAAGAGCCAGGATTATGTTGTTTATTGAAGTGAACCAAACAGTGTTACGCAGCTGCAAGTGGCGTCCTAAGTGGACCAGCATGTTGTCTGAATTAGTAAGTCATGACACATAGAGTGAACACTCAATACAGTATGCAATTTTCACACCCAGAGCACTGCAATTAGGCTAAGACACGTTGGATTAAAGCAAGAGAGACATGGAGAGTAAGAGAGAGAGAGAGAGAGAGAGAGACTGAAGCAGACAGACAGAGAGAGAGAAATGGCCAGTCGCAGTTTATTTTTCATTGTGTTTCCCACAAACCACCAACACGTCGCAAGGAAACAAACAAAAACATTTTACTCAGGCACACATTTTAGCGTTTTACACCCAAGAGAAGTGGATCGAGAACAATGTAGCCGGGTCACGAGCACAGCCAAGCCATCACACCATGGACTGACAAAGAAAGTGAAATTATACTTCTGGTTTTCCCTTACAGAAAAGAGCTGTGACACATGTCCAGAGGATGCTATAAAAACATCACATTAGGAATAAACCCTGGGTGGAGATTGAAAATATCTATCTGAAAGACCCAGCTCAGCAACTCAGTGGTGACTACAGCTACTATCAGCTCTTATAATAATACTGCAGTGGTTTTTTACGAAATAAAACCACATAATTCGTCAAGGAGAAACATGGACATCCTGTGAGTCCCTAAAAGAATATTTAAACATCTCTCATTGAAGTGCGTCTGAGTCTGTTGGTTTCCCTGAGCTGTGGAGGACTCGGTCTCACCTGTAGCTCCAGGTTTTATGAACCTGTAGATGTCAGTATGGTGCTGTGCTGTGCTGTGCTTCTCCCTTTATCTCACCAAAAAGCTCCATTGACTGCAGATGTAACATATTTTAGTCTAACCTCAAGTCTGCCTGAGGTCCATGTTCTACAAATATTTTCCTTGTAATCTAGATCGGTATGAACATCCTAAAGGACATTTTTACTCCGTGTTCTGAACTTCTCATTTAAGCACTCACACACACAAACACACACACACACACACACACACACACACCTTTTTAATAATTTTATGTTCTTCATTAGTCCTGATGTTTCCCTTGAGGTGGCACTTTACATTCACATAAGTTCAATAATTCTTAATGTTCCTCTTTATGACTAAGGCTTCCCCTCACATGTGCCCGCTAAACATTCAAATAATACATAAACACACAACATCAGGACATGACCTTTTCTTACACCTGCTCCCTGTCACAGAAAAACGAAAGCAAATATATATTTCTGAAAAAAGCTCTAGATCCTTATGTGATCCTCTAGACCACACAGAGAGTTGAAGGACGAATTTATTTATTGGAAACAGATGGAGACCTCTAACAGACACGCTACTGAACACGGTTGACCTACTTATTAATTTTGAGATTAGGTGTTAACATCAACACCTAAATGAAGACCAGACTGGGAAAAGGGTAAATATTAATTCCCTGATCCATCAGATCTTATTGCATTGAAGCCACATGAAAAACTGGAACAGCAAATTGGTGTTTCAGCCTTGAGGTGTAAAGTGCAAGTAGTTTTCCACATGTAAACGTCATTCCATCTGGATCTTTTATCCGTGCGTAAATTTATGATTTTTGTGCGTAAATGTCTACTTCAACACAGCTGCAGAAACTAATCAATTTGACATTTAATGAACAGTTATGTATTATAACCCAACGATGCTCATCCGCATATATAGATCACCAATATATCTTTATAGGAATGCGGCCCTATTTGAGCTTGATATTTCATAATCTGACTTAATTACGCGCACAAGCAGGAGAGATAACCACAGAGCTCTCATTGTTGTCCACTTTCTCACTTGTGCTGAGTAAAACAACCGTGAAATAGAGGTGTTCCTCATCAGTAAACCCCCGTGGGGCTTCCCGGACTCCAGTTAATCCACATGTTAATACAAGCCACACATGCTGCGTTAAACTCAGCAGAATGCTCCACATACCCGCTCCGCCTGTGTCTGATGGCCTGGTTGTCTCTGATGGTCTGGTTGCTGGAGAGGAGGTCTGGATGTTGCCCGTCGATGACTTCTAGATAGTTTCTGCTGCTCATTTCCACCTCCTTCGCCTTCTCCTCGAACAGGACCTGGCTGCTCAGCTTGTTAAACACAATGGTGTTCATCTTTGGCCAGAGAGTCCTCCGATTTCTCTGATGCGTAAAAATTTTTAAAAAAGGTAGAAAAAAAAAAGAAAATCTCCTCGGATTTGTCTCAGTGTCCCCGCGTCGCTCCTGTGGAACAAGTGGATATTTTTTTTTTTTTTTTTTTTTTTTTTTTTTATATACAAAAGATGGATTCGTATTTAATTCACAAACTGCGGTGTGGTCGTGAACTAAAATATGACCTTTGGTAGGAGAGGAGAAAAAACATGTCCTGACAAGACTTTAATATTAGATAATACACACTTCTGGCATAAATTATAATTTGATAGCTTCACTCTGATGTGTGTGATTAGGTCACCCCCCCTACAATGTGCCTGCTCATACAAAATAGACCACATTAAACAGCCTGCAGATCATTTTCACTTAAAGCGGACCATGCATAACTGCGCTGTTGTGATGTGTCATTATAAGCTCGCTCTTTGTAAACATTTGCATCTGCGATTCCAATTCAGAAAATATTTGCGTGAACTCATGAAAGCCTTAAAATCCAAATAGTTGCTGGATGTTTTAAGTGTTGGTTTCATGGTGCAGGTATTTTTTGGAGACAAGTTAAAGAATAAAATCCTGAAGAATCAGCGCAGGTCCATCTGGAGTCATTTGGGTAAATACATTTGCGCAGTAATTCCGCGCTTTAACAAAACCCTATTCACGAGTCAAACCATTTATTTCTCTTATTCAACCTCAAAGCTGATTTTATCTCAGCAAAAGTGACAGAATTCCACTGGATTTCTATTTAATATGGTTTCACTTTATTTGCTCTAAACAACTGGGGAGAACAGAGGATTTACTACAGCACAATCTGCAGCACTGGCTCGGCGGTTTGGACTGTAAACACTTGATTTGGCTGAAAAAAAAAAATATGTAAAATTCAAGCGAGAATATTTCTGCCCTTCCTCCGCTGCGCTGCGGTCGCTTGTCGCTGTAAATCCTGAATGGTTTATTTTGGTTGGTGCTCTCCCATTTTAATGCAAAAACAAACAACCCTGCAGGCTCAGAAATGTCACATTTTGATTTTTCCTCTTCACTTTTCATTTGAAGATCTCTCTGTAGAGGCTCCTCATGATGTGGTGCTATCAGCAGCAGCCCGGTGCCAAATATGTAAAGTACCATGTAACAGTGATGTCCACTTAAATAAACAAAAACTTCATCCTGGCAGTGTATTTTGAATCTATGTCTGTATCATATATCATATTTAAAAATATAGCCATGAAGACTAATGTCAGAATAAAAAACCTAAGTCCTGTCCATTCAAAGTTGGGTAAACAGGCTTTAGAGGGGTTTATCCTCCACTACATCCCTGCTCCAAACTTTAATAACCTGGATATATCGGTTCAGTCCTACAACAATAAGCAGTGTGAGTCAGTGTATGTCGGT
The DNA here is from genome assembly GCF_021018895.1 of Seriola aureovittata. Taxonomy (NCBI): domain Eukaryota; kingdom Metazoa; phylum Chordata; class Actinopteri; order Carangiformes; family Carangidae; genus Seriola; species Seriola aureovittata. The sequence continues at coordinate 4,374,904 of NC_079383.1, read as the reverse complement.
TAGTTACCTGTCCCGGGCCCCTCCTGCGTCTCTCTGTTGTGTGTAACAATAATCCTGTTTCCAGTCGCCCATTCCCTGCTCACATGTTCATGTCCTGAGATCCTGAGCTCAAACCACACGGACCGCCGTCTCCTCCTCCGCTTTATCCAGCGGCCTGCGCTGCGCCGCCCGGGACTCTGAATATCTCACCCTGCTCATGTTTCCTAGCACACAGCCCGAGCCTGCGAACATACTGTCGATGGTTTAAGCCGGTTCTGGGGCCGGGGCCAGCGCAGGGAGGGAGAGGGGAGGGAGAGGGGAGGGAGGCTTCACGCTGCAAAAAGTAGGCTGTCTAAATCATTGAGTCCAAGGTAGTTTGAAAATGTTGTTTTTCTTGAAACAACTGTAACCAACTGACATGGGGCAACTTCCCGTTCCTTTCAGTGCTGCAGGAATCCTCTTCAGAGGAGTAGTTAATGGTTAATAAAACATCAACTAATGTTATATAGATCAATCACAAGCCATTTAAGTAACTGCTTTATGGTGGACGGTTAAATGAGCAGATCACTACCAGTCTTATTTAAATGCAGAATATGGTGCTACTGCCAGCAGCCATTTACCTTAGCTGAGCGCAAAGACAAAAGGGGGACCCTCTGACAAAATCCACTTCCCAGCACCATTAAAGCTCACTAATTACCCAATTTTATTTTTGCTTGTTTGATCTGAATAAAATATAATGTGTAATGCTTCAATAGGCATCAATAGAAATTTCACAACCTGGCAACTCAAAAGTTTTTTGATAGCAATAGCTTCTAAATGACTTTAAAGCTTGGTTTTTTTAAGAGGTAATAAAGCCATTTCTTATAACTTATAAACCCTTAATAATTATATTATATCAGAATTAGTTCCCAATATGGCAGGATTGAACTGTATGAGGGCAAAATTTGCTGTTGGGCCCCTACTGTGACCCCACCCAACCACCTCCTGCTCTCTGTGCAAAGTCTATGTACCTGTTTCCCCAATGTTTGCATTAAGTCTTCTACTTCTACAGTGCAGCATTACTTAATTATAGTTTGTAATAATGCAGGATCTTCCTTAGCAGATACAGTGCTTTAGTGGTGCAAATGCCCAAGAACACATTTGTCTTACTAACCTTACTAATGTACAGTGAACTCACTGCCACAAAGGGTCCTGGCCCCCGGTGCAGTTGGTTGGTAATCCAGCCTTGGTACCAAAGTATTTAATCTTGTGCCTGAGAAATTCCTAAAACCAAAGAAAAAACATTGGAACCAAGTAGTCTTCTCACCACAACTGCAGAATTTGTGACTTTCCATACAGAGGAAAAGCTCTCAGTGCTGAAACCGAGTCTCTTTGTGCAAGTGACATTTTTTACAGCCACTGCTCTGTGTATGGAGGAGTTATACCTCTGTCTGCACCAGGCAAACCTTACAGTGCAGTAAACCTGTTTTAAATGCTTGTAAGGATCGTACCATGTCAATTTACTGCAAGATCAAACCTCGATCCTAAATGGTCTCAGGTCAGATTTTTTAGTCCTATTCTTAGTTTTGAAACACCTTAGGAGTAACTTTCGTTGTATTCAGTACCTGGATAAAGTAATCTATCTTCTTTTTTTGGAACATCCTCATCTTCCAGCTGCTCCCAGAAGCTGAAGTCAGTTTGAAACACAGACCCAGTGCTTTCCCTGCAACGACAATTATTCCATCAGAATCAAACCAAACACAATCCAAGCTGGTTTTGGTGACATTCAGATTCTTACTGTATATAGCCATGCCACTGTTGATTACTCCCGATGCACCCTCTCATTGACTTCCATTATAAAAGCTGTCACATTATGGGCTCATGAGTCATTGCTTCTGTGGTCCTCAGCTGTGTGTTCCCTTGGGGTTTATCCAAGGTAGTGATTCGAAGGACGTGACTAAGCAGCAAGAGCCATATGAAGGTTTGGGATCCGTGTAATTATTGTTTATTTGTACTTATTTTCATTTAACAGGGGAAGTTAACTTTTACTAACAGTTTGTGCAAACATGCTATGAATGGCCCAGTCATGTAATCATGTTAATTAAGGTTGGGGAGAGTTTATTTACTCAGGTTATACACAATATGTAAGTTTTTCTTCTCACCTGAAGTGAACTCGTGCTACCTCCCGTGACCTTGTCGCTGGTAGCCAAACCTACGGGTCAGCGCTCTCTCTCAGGGATGGGAAAATGTAGAGGCTTGTCACTAGGCATCTCTCTAATGTTAATTCACCTTCTCCAAGGTCTCTGCTTTGGCTCACTAGATCTGCTTCAGACTCTGTTGTCCAGTGTGGGCGTCCCAAACGATTCAACAGGTAGGAGCACCACATTAATCATGATGTCCTGCTTCGTGGGGGTTGGTGACATGGACTCTGCAGACAAACCCTGTGCACTGCTCTGTTTCATCTCAAGCTGGAGTTCATGAATTACACTGGCATCTGCTTTTGTTGTCCTCTAATCTTTGCAACTCTACCAGTCACTTGCTAGACATTGTACAGATATTGGCAATTTTTGTGGTCAAATGATACAGGAGCTCTGAAATTCAGTCTTGTAATGGTTCAAAAATAGACTTTCATGTGACACCTGACTCTCTTAGGGAACTCTTAGTCTGGACCCTCTGAGTTTATTTTCAATTTCCAAGGGACGTGATCAACAGTCGTCAATCCAATTGACTCTGGACTCAATTAGATAGACTCACAACCAATCAGAGCATTGGCACATGCGATGTAGCTACCAGCTGGTAAAAATAAACATTTACCAAATCCTATCAGTAGTACGACAAGTACATCATCTTATCGACAAATGCTGTAAGTGCAGTTGTTTGATCTTCTTTTAGAGAAAATATACCGTCCAGTTCATTTAATACTGACCCAATATCAGATTCAACAGACCTCTCCACCTCAGTGGTAGCCATCTGAGTTGTTAATGAAAATTTGAGATAAATGGTTGTGATTGGCCTCACCTGTCTCTCGGTCTGAATGGGCAGGGGGGGGCAGATGCACATGAGCTTGCTGATTGGTCTGGTTTCCAGGCTAAGGAACTCTTTAACTGTTACCTTCCTGTTGTGTTAGAAAAGGGTTTACACGTTTGGTGTTTGCAGGTCAAATTCACCCAGTGTTTGAATTCATTTAAACGAAAAGTTAAATCTATAAATTAACACATAAATAAAATTTATCCAAAGTGACTGACAAGTGAGGGATAACACTAACGCTTCAGTGCAGCAGGAGACCCTGGTGTAAGTAGTAAGTACTACATCTATTTCATAAGTGCAAGGAGATCAAGTAAAGAAGAGAATCTAAAGTGATAGTGAGGCATGAAAGGGTGTTTCCTTAACCTTCCTACCCTTCCTTCCCTAACTTTAAGTGTTTTTATTGTCTAAACCTTAACACAGACAGGATTGTGGATATGAACCTCAGACTCTGAGACAATGAGTTCACACATTTTATTTCACCATGCTAGACTTTTTACTTCTCCCTGGCATTTTGTTCCCACGACTGCTCTCCAATGAATTCAATAAAGAGTTACTGAAGGGAGAAAAAAGTTCTCCAAGCTACTGAACTCACTAACTGTTAGCCAGGAAGCTAGTTAGGACATGGGACAATAAGTTTTGTGCCATTGACTCATGTCTGCCAACTGTCTGCCAACCCATTCCTCTTTGGAGGAGCAGTTTATAAACAGAAAAGGGTTAAATATAAATGGCTGGAGAAACGCAGCTAATATGCTACAGTACCATCACCTTTTAAGGTTTAAATCTTTGTGTCGAAAACGCAAAAATGATTCGTGGGGCCATAAATTATAATATCTTTGCCTCTGCAGTGTCAATTTAGACTTTTTGTTGTTTAATAATCACTGGAGTGGTCCTTTAATAGAGATCAAAATTCAAATATACTGATTTGAATCAGTGTGTCTGATATGTTATGGTCTGTATCCCAACATCTGGAGCTTCGTTTTCATGAATGCCAGGAAGGAGCCCTCAGTTTAACGTCACCCATACCTCTTCTGTCCAAGACAATGTAATTTAAATGTCAGAGTAATTTTGGGAGCATGCAGCTCTGTTCTTACATCTAATCTCTGTACATGTTTTATACACATATGTCACGCACTCTTGTATTGTTTTATATCACGTCTACTGGAATTCATTTGTATGTGGGTTTGGTCTGGGCTGCCAGAGGGCGGTTGCAGTGAAAGTTTTATTCCCTTGCACTCATAACATTTGTTTTCTCCGTAAACTTCCAATTTAACTCTGGTCCCTTTAAAGAAAACCCACCACTTACGGAGGCAATCAAATGTTTCTGCTTTTTAAAAAATAAAATGTTGCAGTAATGGATGAAGATCCGCATTATACAGCCTCAAATGTTGGACTTGTGTGTCTTTTTTGAGGCAGTGAGTGTAAAATTGAAAAGCAGACATTCATTACATGTTACAGATCCAGCAGGGAACACCCTGTTTTTGCCTCCGGGTACTTCATCATTCAATATGTATTAAAGGATCTGGCTATGAAAGGTGGCCATTACTTGAAATCAGTGTTAGCTAAATGTCAACACCTCAGGCCATTACAATCCAAATTATTTTTTAAAACCCCCGTCTCTGCACCCATAATCTGCCCCTCATTTAAGATGATGTTTTCACTCCAGACTTGGACTTAATTTCATCATGTAAACCAAGTTGGAACTATGCGCTGTAGCACACAGACTACTTGTAAAGCCACAGACATATTTGTTCAATAGTTTGCCAGCTTTGGTGGAAAATGTGACTGAGGAGAAAATTTGCAGGTTGTTTAAAATGACCCAATTACTGTTTTCAGAGAGGTTTTAAACATTCAGGACACTAATCAGCCAGTTGAAACGTGCGCCGCTCTGTACATGTCTACTGAAAGCAATCAAGAGTCAAAACCAAGTGTCATTAGATGTCACTGGGATTGCTCCTTGAAATTACAGTGGGGAATAATTGCAACTTGGAACACCCAGTGCTCTTTTAGTCCTCCCATCCTCTTGTTGTCTTTCTAAATACAACTTTCCAAGAATACACAAACGGCCAGTAAATAGGCACATACTACTTCACAGGGAGGAGATGCCAGTTCAGTATTCAGTGTACATGGAGGTGATGGATACATCTGTCAAGTAATATGCTTTCATTGTGAACTGGACCCTCAGATTTTCTTGCATTGTCGATCCAAGTTGAATTAAGTCAAACAAAGCGTGCTTTTTGTGCACCTAAGCTTTGCCAAAACTACTCACTCATGTTAGAATAACAAAGAGGCATATTCGACTCGGTCGTTTATAATGCCAGTGTGAAAACTTCAGTGAAATGTTTCAGTTATTCGCGTGTCATCGCCTCTATAATTCTGGTTGTACTATCTTTGGTTGTTGAGTCTCCAGGTATTTTTCTTTGTGAGCAGACAGTTGCAAAGCTCTGAAGTATTTGGGAGTGCTTGGGCAAACTGACAGACAGCAGTGAGCTAGACTGGAACGGGTGGTTATTTATGCATCGCGCAGAGGGAGAGGACATTTGTTAATGTCAGAATTAAAGAAGGTAAAAAAAAAAAAAAAAAAGAAAGAAAGAAAAAAACATTGGAGTTTAGAGGTCGAATAGAAGAAAATGTCACATAAAAGAGATACAACACCACACCAGAGAAGAAAAATGCACTTTTGAACATTTGCCTAATTGACCACTTTTACAAATATTATTCTTAATTCTGTGAAGAAACTCAAGCCGGCAGCATCTACTACAGTTTTGTGCTTTGTGCTCATGTCTCAAAGTGTGCAATCAGTTACAGATTTAAATAGGATGTTCTATAATGCCTTGCTGATGATTTGTTGATTTGGTGCTATTCCCCCCAGTTGCATGTCTTCCCCTCAGGTCCAGAGTTGTGATAGCTTGATGAAAAGATTCTGATGAAAACTCTGGGATAATATAATTTTTGGTGGGGTGCCATACGGAGCTCTCAGGTTGGTTCACGATCCAGCGAGGGGAAACCTGGCCGCGCTTATGGCTCACAGCTGTGCAGCTGTGAGTGCGTGCCAATTCATCACTGTCTGCTGTGTGAGGGACTTGGCATTTTTGAGCATCTTTACTAGACAATATCCTTTGTCTGCAAATGAATATAACTGCCTGTTGGCTATCAGTATCCTCTCCTTTCCAGTTTGGTGTAAGTGCAAGGAGAAAACGTCAAGGCTTTAGGTCAAACGAAAACCATTGTGAAGCTGCAAAGTGCACCGAACATCACGTCAAGAGAGACAAGAAAGTTGTAGAGTGAAAAAAAAAACAGTAAATCAGTGTAAAAGAGAATAACTGCAAACATGTTGATGCTTAAAAAAAAGATGCATTTACCTTTTGAGGCCAATCACTGTAATTTTTTTTTTTTTAAAAGCTAGAGTCATACCTTCCAAGTTTCATCAAATCAGAGCAGTGGTGTCTAAGATTTCACAATTTCCTCAATTTCAAGGTCATGTACAGAAAAAAATGCTATGATCTGTTAATGCGGTTGACAAGCATGTCCTAAACCCCAGCCCCCCCATCCCTTCTTCTACCTTACACTGACTACAACAGACAGACAGACAACAGATCCGGTGAGTAAAGACTGTTTCATTAGAAATGCCTGGATGTTGAGAGCCGTAACAGTTCAGGATGAGCCAGGATGACTAATCTAACATAAATCCTGCACGGAGCCTTCCTCCAATCTGCTCTGCTGCTCATATTGATGGGAGGAAAAATATCTGTCTCACTATCAAGGCTCACAGTTGTCTGGTCACAGTAGAATTAATCTGCACCTCTGTGAAACAAGTGGTGCTAGAAACTTGGTGACATAGAGGCTCGCAGGGCTGGATGGCAAACTACAGACAATAGCTCTCCTGTCTGTCCCGGGCCTTTTCCTTCTCCCTGTCATCTAGTTCCCTGGTTTTACTCCATTGCATTCAACAAAGAGTTACTGAAGGAAGGAAGGAAGGAAGGAAGGAAGGAAGGAAGGAAGTTCTCTGAGCTAGTGAGCTTGCTAACTATCGACTGAAAGCTTAGTTTATACTTGAACAGGGCAGGCTGAATTAAACTCGACACGGCTAGGAAGCTAAAATAGCATCCTCTGTTTCACTCTCTTAAGATTCTGTTTCCTCAGTGTACAGCACTGTCACGATTGTTTGCTGTCGGTTAACGGTGCAGATTTGCAAATTTCACCAAAGTTTAACTAAATGCAAACATTGATGAAGTTTTGCTTAGTTCCTGTGAGCACATGAAGTGATCGCTTCCATTGGAATTAACTGAATTTGCAGCACATTCTTTTTGCCATTTTAAATACTGGCATGACCAGGCCTTTACTCTATTAAAACTATCTTCAAGATGAGATTGTCCAAAAAATGTGCACTGTTAGCATGATTCATCACTTCTTCCCCATGCCGCCATGCCAGGCAGGGGGGCAATGCGGCATTCTGGGCACACAAAAGCCAGCACAGGTACTTTATTGAGAATTTATTATGACACAAAGAATAATTTGATTAAAACAAAAATCTCTTCTGTGCTCAATCAATTTATTTGCTATTCCCCACAAAAGCACAAAATAATAAACTCTTTTGCATTCTTTCAAACTGCCGATTTTGAGGGCTCTCAACGCTTCACTTAATGACAGTGATTGAGAGTGCTTATTACTTATTATTGTGTTCTAACAGCAAACATGCAAACACATTTATTGAGCATGGGGGGGGGGTTGTTTGCACGAATGAAATTAGGCTTTGCATGCTAATAATGTCTGTGCAAAATCTAATTTATGAGCCTGCAAAAACCTTTTTGTGTTCAAAATGTCCTATTACATAATCAGAACTGAGACACATATATAATGCCGTTCAGAGCAGATGTAAAAAGTTTTGTATTTATAGGTGGTTGGGAGACACTTCATAAGCATACTGAGACTTTAAGCTTCTTCTCACAAAAAAGCCTAACACTTGTAATTAACATATATGGCCAAAAGCCGCAGCTGTCATGAGCAATGAAGGTATTATTAATATTTTTGAGACCTTTATGGAGACATTACTCTTGCAGCCTTGAAATCCGACCCAGACGCTGTGGTATTTGCCCACTCATTTCTCTGTTTATTTATTGTCATGCCAGCTTGTTATTTACACTTTATGGAAGGGAATGTCAGGATTCATTAGTGCTGTGAAAGCTCTTTTAAAAATGTTCTCAAAAACCACTGAGAAATGCAAGTGGATCACAGGACAGCGCGTTAACCTTCTGAGGAGCGGAGAGTCGTGAGACGTTGCTGAGCGACTGAGGGGAGGAAACGGATGCAGGGAGGCTGAGCAAACAGCGTGTGAGCGGGACACGCGAAGGCTCACACCAACAGAACTGGTGGTGTGAGCATGCTGTAATGATATAAAAGCTAATTTACAGATTGAGAACAGAAGCCGTGTTCTCACCCTGGTCCTCAGCGACCGGGGAGCAGTGCTCCCTGTTTGGATGGAGCTCTGAGAAGCCGTTGTACACACGTATGTTTTTAATGGCAGCATTGCAAGCAAACCAAGCTGCTGCCACTGCTGTGCAACAGTTTGTAATTTTATATTAAAAATGGCCTTTAGACACTGAAGGGGACGAAAAAGCCACTTCTAATATTTGGAAAGAACTTTTACTGTTCATTAGTTTCTTTTATGAAATATTGCTGTAGAGCGCCTGGGGAGATGTGGGATCTTTAAAAAACATCAAAAGGTTAGTTCCACTTTAAAACAATTGAGCTTATATCACAATACACAGCTGACTCTCTGAAGGACTGCCTGACCAGAAAAATAAGCGATATATATTTATTACTCTGTCCACCCAAAATGTGGACAGACAAATCTCACGACTGCAGAAAGGATATTTCCACACATCACTCATGTGTAATATGTAATAAAGTCCTCGAGCGTGGTTGCATCCATCACCATGACCTATGGGAAACGTCTGCTTCAGTCTGGACGAGGTGAAGGTCAGGCCAATAGTGAGACACACCAGTTGAGATACAGGGGTGTGGCGGATGCCAGGGCCCACATGTTCCCTCAAAACAGGAGCAACAACATCAGGGATATCCCTCCACTATTTGGTTCCCTTCTGTGAAGCGATGAGAAGCACAGATCTTGAATGATGAGCAGGAAGGCCAAAGCCGGACGTAATTGCTGCTTCTGCCGAGGCGTGGAGGCATAACCTCTAATTTCCTGTGAATAATGTCCCTGTGTCGGACTGCAAGCCAGAGAAAGTGGCAGTTTCTTTTCTCAGAGGGTTTGTGGCTCAACTAATACACTCAACTGTGGCTTCATGACCAGTGGGCCTTACTTCTTCCAATGAGCCTCTGCCCTGTGCTCTGCAAGGTTCAACATCAGGTTCAGAAAGGAGAGTGAAGCACTGCCTCTTAACAACAAGTGTTTAAAGATGATAATCAAGGCTCATCAAAGTCTGAAGACATAATGAGAAGCCAGTGCATGGAGCTAGAATATGTTTCTCTTTTTACTGCTCAGCTTAAGATATCCATTCGAAATCTGACTCTACCTAAAATTAAGATTTATATCAACCTGATGTCTGTGTTCATTGAAGGGGCTAGTTCTCTGCTGCCGAACGTGGTTTCTTGCCGGCATTTGGTGGTGGTGATTGTCGCTTGACAAGCGCTTCAGCCATCATTGTCTTACAATACACCCTCTGAGCAGCGCTTCGTCTTCAGGGCAGCCCGGAGGCTACAATGAGTCGCTATCACAAAGTGACGAGACGAGCTGGGGCTAGCTGGTTAGCATGCTACCTTGAGCAGAAGAAAAGAGGTGACGCTGAGCTCATAACGTTTCTTCTAGTAAACAGCAGTTAATGTTAACGTTGGCTATGTAGCAATAGCAAAACTTACAAATAGCTCCTTTAAAGATGACCTGTGGATTTTTGACCACGAGCAGAGCTATAGCAATGCTTTTATAAGACAGTTCCTATTTGTTTGTGTTGTTAACTTTCACAATTAGTTTCAGCTATTCCACAGATTGACAGTTTGTGGAAGTACGTAGTGGTGCACCACTAAAAGCAAAGAAGAAGAAGACTGTTAGTAGGGAAACACACATGTAAATAATACAGACTTAAAGTATATTAAAATACTTCATGAGGAAGCCAGGAAGGGATGGAACCTGACTAGTTCTTTCCCCCTGTTTTCAGTCTTCATCCCCAGCTAGCTTAACCACATCCTGATTCCTGCTCTGTACTTAACACACAAATATGAGATTGATACTGATCTTTGTATCTCAGTGTTGGAAAGAAAGCAAATAAGATATTCCCCAAGATATTGAACTACGCCTTTAAATTCTAAAAGGAGAACTAAAAGGAAAAGGAGCTAAAATGACCAGAAATTAAAGAGCGAACTTTAAAAGCATGAAAAAAACACTCAGCAAGAGAAAAGGAAGCAGCCACACATGAAGAAAACAATATGTTTCCTTCTTTGTTTGTTCAAGTGATTAAATGTTTTTCCTTTTAACATTTCCTCTGAATCAGTTCTGACATTAGGCATGCTGCAGAGGCCATAAAGCTTGCTGCTCAGAATTAAAGAGCCATTAATCATTGTGAATTTATTTGCTCTGAATAGTTTGGAGACAGTGGCTTCCTTCAGCTCCTAGTTTTGTGTTTTTGGAGGAAGTCGCTTCTTCAGAGTAATACGTTCAGTCGTGTACTCTCTCCTCCATCTGTGCTCTTCCAGTGACCCTCACTCGCAGCTGGTAGTGTTTAAACTTCAAAGAGTGATGAAGATTTTCAACCACATATTTTCAATGTTTGCTAATTTTCTATCTTAGCACGTGGCCGATATTAATGATGAAAGTCCCATGGGAGTTTGTGGCAGCATCTGTGGTTAGTGCTGAGCATCTAAGCTAACTGGTACCAGGACAGTGGGATCAGAGAGACGGAGGGGCTGACAGACATGCTGAAGGGCGGTGGTGGAGGCTTACATCGTTTCACTGAAATGTGCTGTGCAAAAGGCTGTCGAGCCTGACATGGCCTGTTTATAATAAACAAGAACAGAAGACAAAAGGATCAGACGATCCCAGATCAGATACAATGAGCTACACCATTACCGTTGCTGTGTGGTCTGAATATGTACAGTGTAGAAAAAGACAGGATAATAATTAGGGAAATATCATTTAAAGAGATATGCAGCAACAAAAAATAATAACTAGCCTATTTTTGGAAATAAAAAACTGAGCAATTTGCTGCATTTTCCCCAAAATCCTTCATTAGATTGTTTTATAGTTGGTGTTGACTAAATGCCATACAAGTGCTTTGGTACAAAGATATTCCCAACTGGGCAAATATCTACACATTTTTGTTTTTACTGACAAAAATAATGAGCTTGTTTGTAAAATATCTTTTTTATTATTCATAGTAAATACCTCTACAAAATCTGAAATTACTGTAAATAAACTGAGTAATGTGGAAAATCATGATTTTAAATTATATTCTTGTACATAATATCTGTGGTGGAGACAGAACACACTGTTGTTTTCCTAATTGTTATAGACATTTCTTATCCACTTATGATAACAATGCTGTGTTGTATTTACACACAACATTTGCGCAGACTCCGTGTATTCAGTAAGTTTTTCTATCTAGATGTCTTATTGCAGATTTTGTGTTTTCTGACTTTGAATGTTTTGCAAATATTCCTGAGTGTGGAGCATAAGAGCTGTAAAAGAGGAGGCTGAAGGACCCAAACAGATGTGGGTCTTGTTTAGATATTGTGGTCCCGTGTGGATTACTGAAGGAATGTCAGTGCAGGGAACGCGGCTTCAGAGTGTTTCACTCCGATCAACGTATGGGGTATTTGGCAAAAGAACAAACATGAGAAGCATTTATTTTTATCATCACAATTTCAAAGTTGAGACAGTCAGAGAGCGAGAAGAGGGGCTTCCTAAAATGTTTGTATGAACTTCTGATGAGGTAATTGATGCAAGGATGAAAGTTCCCTACTGAAACGGAAGCAAGAGGGCAAATAAACACTCATCAATCAACACAAAACATTTTATTCAAAACCTTTCTCAGATAATTTGATACATATAGATAGATAAACATTTACATAAACACTTCCTTCAATAAAATAATCTGGCGTTCCTATTAGCCTGAGCCAGAAGTCGGATGTTGCGCACACAACCAGCAGCAGCTTCCTGGAGCATCTCATCATCAGAGCCCATCATCTGGATGAGGGGCTGTGGGCGGACAGGACAAAGGTCACAAGCGGCAGCAGGAACAGATTCTTGAAAAATCATTATTTTCCAACAGTTGAGCGATACACCTCATACACCTCGGTAGGCTGCTGTCCATGTTGCCATGTCAGCACCAGTGACTGCACACTACCACTGGTTATGGCTGCAAAGATATACAGTGGCTGTGCGGTGACAAATTCAAGCTGCACTGGCACGTGTCCCTCTGTGTGTGTGCATGTGTGTATTCATTGTGTGTGTGTGTGTCCTACTTGCAAACCATGCCTCAGCAAAGGGGTTACAGCTGCGAGCACACATGCTTCTGTAAGTTTGTTCAGATGAAAGTCGTGCGGGGCAGGCTCGACATTAAAAACCTGAGCATGAACCACACCACTCGACAGCCTTTCCGCCGCTCCAAAGGTCAGATTATATCCGACTATTAGTGGCTTGTGTAATGGATCTCGTTAGATCTTATTGCAGAACAAGGTTTGTTGCCTTCCAGAAATCTCTAGCTTTGGAAGTTTATTTTTTGGTTACATAAAATCTAACATTTTATGATTTTCGTATGTTCAAAGAGTTGTGTATTATGTAAAACTAAGCAAACAGGAACACACTGGATATATGGAATACCACTGAGTGGCATGTGTTTTTAGGGGTGAGCTTTTTTTTCCTGTTTTATCTGCAGCAAAATCACAACGTTATGTTTGTGGGCGGTTTTGGGGCTGAATCAAAATAAAAGTAAATGTAAGCATAAATACTCTGGTGCAAGGGATGAATCTAAATTTGTTCAATGTGTGCTGTGGGGTAAAATCACAATGGTGTGCCACTGAGGTTTCCTAAGCCACACTTTCAATTATTTTGGATAGTCTTGTTTACATCCATAATGAACCAACAGCAACATTACATCCTTCAACTAAGCACATGAGGACTCCCCGCTCCTACACGTAATTAAGCCTTGATAAATACAGTAACTGAGCGATTTAAGCCCCATATATCAAGGCCTTGTTCTCAACTAAATGAGAGGAGATTCTGAAAAAGATTTCTCCAACAAAGAGCATGCTGCAGCAGGCTTACACTGGTGTTTGGGCACCATCTGGGTAGTTTCCCTGGTTTCAGTGCAATAATGTCACATCCCCGTTGACCCTTCTGAGCAACACAGATGACAATATCTAATATCACTGTCAAAGCAGATGATCCAGTAACTAAGCCTCTTTAAAACTTACATCTATCCACTCGTTTAGATTTAGTTTAAGGCAGCAGGGTAACTCTGAAAACTTCTGGCTAATGTCCATTTTCTCAATTTCTGTCCCATCTTGTCTCCTTATTTAAAACTCTCATCCTGTTCAGTGTTGGTTCCACATGTTAACATAGGAAGTGATGGGATTCCTTTGTCTGTTTCACACAAGTGAAATGTCACTGTAAACTTTAATAATCATTTTCAATAATATTTTGTGCACAGACATTTCCTGATCTCTGTCCAGCTGATCATGTTTTCCTCTCAGGTTATCACTGTGTTCATAATGCATGTCAGAGCAGAGCTGAGGTTGACCCTGACCCTTCTCCATGTTACATGCAATCTTAAAACATTGTGCAGCACATTTGTGTGGTTAGCAAACAGCCAAACAGCCTGGGAGAAGACATTCTCAGGATTTTCAGCACAAAGATAAACAGTGAAAGGAAAACAGATGAAAGACGAGGTGAGCCAGCTTGTGTACGGGCACGAAAGCACTGCGGGCCTACAGTATAAATCCTTCCTGCTGATTATAATCACATCATTTTGTGGGGAAAGGCATACAGCAGTCCAAGATGTCAGCTCATCTCAATGCACCAGTGTTGAGGAGTTTATGTGAAACATTTGCCCTCAGGTTTTATATGGTTTTTAAATAGCATCCAAAACACCTCCAAAAGCAAACTCACATCCACAGGCTCCAGAAAACATGAAGCACACTGGACAAGTCTCTTTTGTGAAAAGAGAGGATGCCTGAGAAGTGCCAGAGGCAGCATTTTTGCCAACCTCATAGCATGTTATTCAGACGTCGCCAAATAAGGTCTCCCGAAGCGCACAGCTAGGCTAAGATAAGCGTGTCTCTCTTTGCTGCCTTTTTTCTAGTTTGCTCTTTCCCTCCCAGCTGGGAGCTCTGAGAATATAATACGCCACTTGTTAGATATTCCCTGACTGTGGTAACATGAACACTTGCCCCACGTTTGAAAACTGGATCGTGAGTTTTTGAGGTTTTTGCACTTCAGAGAGCTCCAGTGAGTCCTGACCTCCAAGAAGGGAGCTGAGGAACAAGCCCCCCCCCCTTGCTAAGAGAGGAGAGGGGGAAGAGAAGGCGTGCAGTCTGGGAGGGCTGCACATATTGTTGCATGTGTACACACACATCCTATCGCACACAGAGGTGTCATGGTGTTAAGTGCGCTCTGTTGGACCGCTTCTGCCTGCAGGAGTTCGAGTTGAAATTCCCCTGTGCCAGGTCTGACAGCCATTATGGCTCCATCAGCCTGTTGCCCTCTTTCCCAGCATTCCCATGTTTTAGACTCCACTGTGGAGGCAAACAGCACAAACAGACAGCAGTGTTTAGCTGGGCTGAGGGGAAGTTGGTCAGGGAAGTCAAGGTAAACAACATTCCCTGCAGCCTCCAGTGAGCCAGAGACTGTTAAGCTGCTTTTCTATGTCTCTAAAGAGGAAGAGGAAAAGAAGGGAGGGCAGCTTTCAAATCAGTGACTTTAAGGGGAAAGTTTCAATCTGAACCCTAAGCCTGTTCAACCTGAAGAATATGGCTTGGCATTTCTGATGTGGGCGTGAGGGAGAGAGGCTTAAGTCAAAGGCTCTAAAACATTACACACCATGGATCTCAACAACATGGTAGTCATAACAGAGCAGGAAACACACAGCGCCTGTATCATCTGCTCACCACACCCACAACCTGAAGTCATGTTACGCACAAACCAAGAGGAAACTTCAAAAGTAAACCTGTGATGCTCTGCTTGGTTTTTACTCCCTCCCTTACATTTGTGTAATTGCTGCCCCCCACAGCCCCACTGCACACTTTCACTCCTGCAGTCTGAGCATGTAAGAGGGAAAAAAATTAAAACAAACACTAACCGTGCTGGGGCAGAAGTGTGCTCATGGCAACAAAAGTGCAAACGTTTTTCTCATTTAGATTAGTTAAAGCCCAAAATACATACCAGGACCTGGCAAAAGCCATGCTCTGGAATACCCTCAGTTGAAAATTACCAATAATTACCATCCGCATTTTGTAATTTTCATCAATTTACTTCACAAAGCTTTTCTTATGAAAGAGCCTCTTTAATACAAATAGCTGGCTGAAGCTGTCTACAAGGATTTATGGTTTCAGCAAACAATCCCCAGTCCTTTGGAAGCAATGTAAAGCACACAGGGAAGGAATGTTGATTTTGTACATGACACAAAATGAAGCGCATCCGTATAAAACTGCGAGATACCAAGAGTGGATGTCAAATCAAATGTCCAGAGCAATTCATCTCTAAGACTAAAACTCTCTTTTCCCTGGTATGTGTTTCCTGTGAGAGCGAGCACCTGGGTCACTTTTCTTGAACAAGGCCTGATACGATCCAATACATTCCACAGGTTTTGTCCAAACATGAATTTAAACAGATTTTTTTTAGATGTTAAATACTCATAGCATTGAAACTAAATAACTGAATGGACAAAATTTGAATGTTTTGGTTGAGGCAGAATAAAAACACTAATATGGGTCACTAATGTGTTTTCCAGTGTGAAATACTTTCATTTCGATTCTTAATTTCCCCTGTGAATCTTAAGGAACTGGCTCATACACCATTATGTATGCTAGAGAGGAAAGTTACTTTCTAAAGCAGCTTTAGAGTAAGAGAGACCTTTGCTCATTCGAAACTGTATACTACACGTGGGTGAACATGTTTTGAGAGCTTCTCTACGGCACAGAAAAACTCTTTAAAATACGGTTGTAATAATACAAGAGGCACTCCAAAACTTACATAGGGCCATAAATTAGACACAGGGTCCTGTATCAATACGTGATAAACCCTCTCCAACCCATTCAGAAGTATTGGAGATATTGTTTTAACACATTCTCTTCACCAGCTGCCTGTATATCATGAAGCTGAGCATTACAGTGCAGACTGAAAGGTGGAGATAGACAAGCTCCCACACTGTAAATGTTTCCTCCGGGGTCAGGCAGGTAAGTATCAGCCGCCCCCGTCCAGACTGGCTGAGACTGAGGCCAGACTGAACAATGAGGCTGCCTGTGTTGTGTTTCCATGTCTGAGATTAGGAACAAATGCAATGCTGGTGCAGTTACGTGGCCTTTGGCAATTAAGCTCTTTAAAAGTCCAAAAATACATTATGGAGTAGTGTTGCAACTCTTAACTGGTACATTAATAAGGGCAAACACAGAGACAGATTAAAAAGGGTGGTATGTTTTGCACACACACACACACACACACACACACACACACACACACGTAAACACACACCCATAGTCACACACAAACTCACACTAGAATAGCAAATATAGAAACACACACACTCACTCTGAGCAAGAAAGAGGACTTGTCCAGTTTTTGTCGTGGCTCAAACTACAAAAAGCACTCAGCTTAACGACTTTTGCAAATTGGACATAACTCTTTCGGAACACCCAATGTTCAGTCCAGCTACCAATTATGGCTAGTGTTGAACCACATACACTGTAACAGCAGATCAAGCTAAAGTATACCATTTAATGAACATGGGAAAAAAATATCTGGCTGCAATAGCATAACCACTTCATAATTTATATTGCAGTTGTTATTTAGGGGGGGAAAAAAAAGGATTTAAAGTCACTGTGGCCACAAAAAGATTTCTCATGTGAAAGTCTTTGTATGTGAAACTTGATTGAATTAGAGAATGATAGCAATGTTTTCCCAAAATGCTGAAATATGGGTACATTACCATCTTTGACAAGACATCAGTTACGGGGTAATCTTAACATAAAATCTCTACGTCATTGTCAGAAACAAACATAAACAGTCTCTGGAGCTGAGCATGGAGAGGCAAAACAATGCTTGTTTCTTTTTGGAAGTGCACTACACAACTGCCATGATGGAGAAAGCTGGCGGATGTAGCATTACAGAAGAAGAAAAAAACTTGACTATAAAAAAAAAACAACATTGTTCTCTTTTGGTCTTGAACAGCTCTGACTAAACTCCTTGGCCTGAACCATATCGCTGCCGCATTCTACCCTGATGTCCAGGAACAGCCCTTAGCAACAGTTACCCCCAGCTACAGCCCTTTGACTTGTGCTGTAATGGCATCTAGGGTCTACCGGAGAAATGGCACTTTGCACACACTGAGCTGTTTGCTTTTCTGAATTCCCATGACGGCTAGAAAGTGGAGTCATGTTTCCGCCGCTGAATAAAACCCACTTTGTTTCTGCTCCATCGGTCAAAGGCTCTGAAAATAGTCACAGCTTTTCAAAGTTTATTACTCAGTGTTTTTCACACATTGCTAAAACAAGGGTGGTGGGAGGCCAAGACACATTTTCCTCAGTGTAATTATGCCAGATTTAGTCTCCAAAGCACGAAATAAACTAGATAAATAACTACTTTGTTAATTATCTATAATGAAAAGTAGTGAGGAGTTAGATATCCAGCTACAATGGTTCTAAAACTGACCTTGACCACTCCTTTCGAATGCATGGTGACGCAGTTCTGGGGGTCCTTGGACAGCTGATACAGGGCCATGGCTGTGCTCTCGTGGACTGCACTGTCCTTTGACTTGAGGTAGCGCACCAGAGGGGCCACGGCCCCAGCTTCACCAAACGATGCCCTGTTGCTGCCCCACATGCAGCATTGGCTGATAGCGTCAGCGAGGTGGCGACGGAGCCTGTCATCAGTCTGTGGAGAAGAGAACAGGAGACCAGTCTTTACAATGTAGAGCACAAGCTCAGCAAGAGACTCCTGGCAATATCTACCAATGTTCTTCTCATTAGTTGGATTTATGCTTCATTCAATAGGACAAGGCCAACTAAAATACATTGTAAAGACAGTTATTTGTATATTGACAATAACTACAGTGTTCTTGGGTAGTAAAACCCCGTTTCCAGCAATGAGGTGTACTTACTGTGTTAGTCAACTTGGCCAGCAGTTGGACAACCCCATAATCAGTGAGGACTGCCAGATTCTCCTTGTCTTTGGCTATTTTGGCGATGGCGGCACAAATGCTTGCCAGGACCTCGTTGTTTGTTGACTTCAGCAAATCAATAATCAGTCGCAATCCACCGACAAGGGAGCGCACCATTTCCCCTGCATCCTTTAGTCAAAGAGTCTGTTATTAGCTGGTGAGGAAGGAGGTAGTGTAATGGATGAGGAAAGAGAGGAGGCAGACAGGGGCATTTAAGCAAGGCAGACACAACAAAGGACACTAAATAAGTACAAACAAAGTATTTCCATCAGCTCAGGCAACAATCAGGGTCCCATTAGCGCAAACCAAGCATTAGAACTATCTTTAGCTGTGTAAAAAAAATGCTTTCAAAAATAAAAACACCCTCTTCTATAGTACAACTGTGTTTTGAATTCTTCATGAGCAAGCAATAATCTGACATCTTTGTCAACCTCTCCTCTCACCCCAGCATGTCACGATGAAGAGGAAACATAGAATTTAGAGCTTAGGAGTGACATTTAAACCTTTTGCCCCAGGCTGACACACAGTGTAGACTCAATGCTTCATGGTTTGAATTCATGGCACCAGCTGGTACCACATAACTCCGGGCCACTTATGGGGCAATGCCTACCAAACCAAGAGGCTGTTAGGGAGTGCTGAGGGAACCACAGCGGAAGAGCTGGCAGATACACTGGCTTTAGTATGGCTTGGCACATCAGGCCACTGTTTAAAATCACAACTCACCGTATCGCCAGCCGCAGAAGAATACATCAAGGTGGCTGAGTCTGTAATGTTCAGTGCTTTGAAAATAGAACAGAAATTCCCCCAAAAACATACAATTATGGATCGCTGGATGCAAATCACAAAGCATGCTTAATTTGAGTCCATTTCGACATCAATCTACATGTCAAGAGCTGATGAATGGCGCAGTACTGTGGAGTACAGTAATCACAGAATTTATTATGTGCACTGGATAGTTGTTCTTCGATCTACAAATTATGGGATTTCATCAAATGCAGTGATGAGAAAAAGCAGGCGCTGATTTACAGTTTTAGTGTTCAGCTACTTTGGGGGAGTGTGATGTACTGCTGTGTTCTCCTCTCTAACAGAGAGCTCACAGCTGAGATCAGGTCAGGGTTGTGGTGTATGGGCCCTGTGATGCTGTGCCAGAGGATGAGCCATGGGCAGTGCAGGGTTTGGGGGGGGGGGGGAGCCGGGGCCAGGAGCTGACCCCCCGACACACAGGAAGCCCTTCCTCAGGAATACTGATGACGGCTGGCCGGGAGTCCCTGCGACAGAGGAAGCTCTCTCAAGCCACCAGCTGCGATAGACTAGCCAGAATCTCTTTCATGGCCTGGACGGGCCCCCAGATCTGAAAACCACAGCATTATGAGGCTGCACACGGAAAGGTCTTTCTCACTATCCTCTCTCTCCCCTCCTCTTACTCAGGATGAAATGAAATAGAAAACACATTATCTAGTGTGCGTGATCTCAAACTGAGGGGAGCAGGCCAAGCTCAGCATGGCAGAAGCATGCCCTGACCCCTTCTCTGGAGCAATCAGGCTTCTATAACATACATGGCTACTATGTAAAGGAAAAATAAATCAAGCATCTCAATGTGCCTCTGCATTCAGGCAAATTAATGATACACCCCATTACGTGTGACTGGGAGGGTTCTACTTCCTTGATTGGAGTACAAAGATAATTGAATGATTCACTGCTTAGTCTACTGGTATGGTACTAAGTGAGTTGAAGTTGTGGACCTGTGAGCATGGAGCACAGCGTCTGTCTGTGGAGAGGCAGCAGAACTGTATGGAGCATCCACCAGATGCATTTATACCACAGCTCTTTCATAAATCCACTATGGAACTGCTAACTCAAACCACATGGGGTTTTTATCTAAATAACGAGTGCACCAAAGCAGCTGTATCAGGTTCCTCAACTCGATGGGCAAAGAGCACTATTTAGCTCTTGTCGTTGCCCCTGTCTAAGAAAAATCACCCAAAAAGCATGTTCATGAATTTCCCACAAAATTGGCACACTGACGTCCAGACAAACATTGTCAAACTTTGTTAGCGCTCAGTAGTGGGTCTGCAGTCCCCCTTCTCTCTGCATATGGTTGCCATGCATCATTTTTGCTACACTTCTGGGGCCAGAGAAATTCCAGCCAGCAAAAAAAAGCTCTTCGCCCCCAAGACACCTGCCTGGGCCCAATATATATTTAAACTTAACCAGATTGTCCCACTGACAAGCTGTTTACCTTAATCACAGCGATAATCTAATAGAACAACATTACGTTTGTAGTTGGAAATGATACAAGCGCCCAGCAGATCAAAGACCTGCTGATATGTAACTGAAATTAGAGTTGGTTGACAACATAGCTGTGTAATAGTAGGCTAAAGGCCTGCGATGATGGCATAAAGAAGCTCATAACGTATAGGACTCCACTAATTCAGCATTGCACCTATAACAATGTCAGACTCACAATGAACAGTTTTTTTTTAAAGTATTAAAATCAAAGCAGTAGAACCAGAGATATGGTCTTTTTTATTCCACACATTCTTCTTCATTGTCAAAGTCTGGCGCCAAAATTATCTACAATGCAACAAGATCGTCAACAGTTCAGTGGGAGATTTGGGTGTGTTATGCTAGTAGTGGCTTATAGCCTCGAGCCTCTAGCAGAGATGAGGAGCGGGCTACAGAAGTCTGGTCTTTTTTCTGACTCCACACCCCCATTTTTTTCAGTTTCAAACTTAAAGTCTTCAGCCCCAAACAACACTGACTCAAGTGACATCACTTGAGGACATTTGTCAGACTTCACACAGCTCCCTCTGGAGAAACAGAAAGTTTTATATAAATGTTTGCATATGCAGTATTAGTGACCATGATGGTATGTTGGTATGTGTATGTGTGTATGTTTCTTTAAAGAAAACTTGTGTCAAGTTTATGGACCAACAAAATTTCATTCTATGCACATTTATATCTAAAATGATATAAGTAGCATTCAAAGGCATGTTGTGGCTTTTTGCAAGCCATTTGTGCAGTGTTTTCTTTAGAGAAGTGGGTTCACAGAAACTGTGGGCTACCCAGTGCTCTATGCATGTATTGTGTGCCTCTTTAACTAGTAGCATGTTGAGGGAAGATTTTCAACTGGGAAATCAAAAGCCATGCCACAGGATATTACTCAGTCTTTCTCCCTGCGTTCTTCCCAATTCACCAATCCCAGTGTGCCAAGGCGGCTTCTCTGCTTCATATTAGCCCGAGGTTCATGTAAGCCTCCTCTAACACAGCTCTGCCCCTGCTAACCTCCCAGCAGCGGCAGGCTGGAGGAAGAGCTTAAGAGACAAGTATGGTGATATAAGCAGGCTTCGGGTTTGTGAGTGGGATAACCCTTTATTCTGAAACAACACAAACTCTGAAGAACTCTTTGATTTTCAGACCATCTATCTGCCTTTGGTGTGCTTCACTTGCACGGACTAGGCCTGCCATCAGGGGGGGTCAAAGGGTACAGATGACCCCAGCCCAAGCCAATACCAAGGTCACGCAAAGGTCTACGATTACCCTTCAGTGGGATCAAGTACGAGAATTTACTTACTGACTTATATCCCTGACAATATAATTTATATGTATTTACATATAAATATATAAATAACAACATATGAAATGTGAATGTGAATTGTTTTGAAAACACATTGAAAACTATTTCAGCTTGTCATCTGATGACCCCCCTGGTTTAACTGTGGAGATGGTACGGTCAAAACACTTTTCCCCACATTCCCCTCAAAGAAGACAGCTGCTGGTCAATATCGACTGGTTGTGCAAGTGCATAACATTAATGTAATTTTTTTTTTTTTTTTTAACTCTGACGCTGAATGTTTGCTCTCTCAATCCACATGAATATTGAAAAATATTTTCTCTCAGAAGAAGACTCAGAAGGGCTCGTCCTGAAGCGGTGCGGTCTAGACCGGAGCGGTCTGGACCAGAGCTATTAGAAAAAAAGAGTACCTTTGAAGCTTAAAAAAATACATGGGAAAGCTGAACTGTCCAACCTGTGTGCTATCTATCCAATTAATTGGTTTTGAAAATTTCCAGGCCACAGTTGCTGTGGCTGCTGTAGCAGTCAAGAGATGGTCAGGAAGGGATAGCAGCTAAAGAAGAGAGAGATGTTGGAGAGGGGGAGCAGTGCAGCCAACATGCTGCTGCAAGACAGGCAGCTAGGTGAGGTTGACAACAGCAAACACAGAGGATGCGGTGTGGATGAGGGGCTCTATTTTGGAAAATTTGGTCCCACTGTCTATAATTCCTAATGGCTGGCCTGGCAGAGACACAGGACAGAAGAAGAAGACAAATCTATGTCATGTCATGGAGGAAGTAAAAGGATCTTTACTTCACTGTACTGTACCTTTGCATTCTCAATGCATGGACAAAGGGCCCACGCAGCACTGGACTGAACATCTGGATTGGGGTTTTTCAATAAGGACCACACCAAGCGGACTCCATCAAGCTGGTCAATGATTCTGTAAAGAGAGAGAGAGAGTCAGTAAAGTAGTGCGAGAAAGGAGGGAAAGGAATAACTAAACAAAGAATAAGCAAAACCAAGAAAGTGTTAAGATTGTGTTTTCATTTAGATCCTTCCTTCAGCATTATTTCATACTTGAAAGATTTAAGAGAGCGATATTTTTTTCTCTTGCTGTATCAGTCTGGCCAGCAGCAGGCTTAACACAACCACAGCCAAGCAGGATCAAAGCATCAATCGATTTCAACAATGGCTTTTCATCACAACTTGCCTTCAGTCCTGCTCATTTCCTCTCCAGGCTTAAAATCCACCCACTGTCTGCTCACTCAAATCACTCTCCACGGGAAAGCTTGGCGATGCTAGGGCCAGAGGTTAACTTGTGTATCTATATGTCTGTGTATAGTGCTTCATACATGGATCTATAAATAGCAAGTGAGACAAACTTACACTTTATGTTGGTGGCTTGTTTTCCAACCAGAGCCAAAAAGAGGACCTCCTTCCAAATCAAACAGAGGCAGAGACAGGTCGCTCTGTATTTCATAGGGTCTGAGTGAAGTTTACTTAAGCATGAGCTGTGAGCTGTATTTCATGTTGTATACATGACTGTAGTCAAAACTGCAGTCAGGGTCTGGGAACCCAAAGCATTACGCCACAGTGCACCCGTTGTCTGGTATAAATAACATGTAACGTGTTCCCCATGTGTGCTTCCACCAACAAGGCCGACATTGAATGCTGTCATAATTACTTAAACACTCCCTAATCACAGTATCTCCGTGACTGGCAACGAGCGAACACTCATCAGGGACGTCCCCTGCGCCATCTGTCTTCCGTTTGCACATAAATCAGTCTAGAGGGATCATAACATCAGATTCCAGTGTGCGGGGCCTCTTAAATCCGAACCAAAAACAAAAGTGAAGCGTCATATCATCCGCCAAAACAGCTCCATCTTAGCATGAAGCAGGTATGAAACAGATTAGCAATGAAGTTGCAGCTGACAGTGATGGATTAGAGGAGGAGACCACAAACCCTGGAGGCATTAGACAACGTGTGTTCACTCTTGTAGATACACAGGATTCATTGGGGGAAGTGCTATGTCATCAACCACACACTGCCTACTGGTTGAGAAAGAAAACAAACATATGAGTATTTCATGGAAAACTTGAAAGTGATCAGTGCTTGTTTTGGGCTTTCAGTAGTTATGGATGACCTGAATCAGAATGATGATGAGAGAATGATAGCCCTGATAAACAGAGGGTGGTATTTGAGAAAAAGTTTGTGTTGGTAAAAATGAAGTCATGTTAACTGACAGGAAAGTTGTAGCTGCCGCCATAGTATCATGCGTACATCAGCGTAATATATTTGTTAGCTAGCCAAACACCATCAAAACGCTGGGAATCTGAAAAACAATTCCAGCCATGTTGGGTTGGAGCACCAAACAATCAGATGTGAGCTGTGTTCATTGCTCAGCAAACTACTATACATGTACATGTCCCAAAATAAGCTATCACCACAAAACATACACAAAGCAGCTGTTGAAATCAGAACTTTCTGTTTACAGAGAAGTGTAAACGCTGAAAGATTACAAGGTCTGGCCCAAATATATGTGACGTGAGAAAACATGGAGAACATGTTGAACCGGTGTAAAACACTTCTTTTATTGTGTGAAGTTTACCAGAGTTAGTGGCTTTATTTTGACATGTTTCACTTTTTATTCAATCCCTTGGTTTTTGCCTCCAAACAAATGTAATAGGCTCATATGATAGCATTAACAGCTAACTAACAATGTGAATTCAGACAATAAGCTGTATTTGTGTCCAGTGCTAATTAAGAATGGTCTTGTATTCCATAACAGCCTTGTAAAACCAATAGGCACAGATGGAAGGCACAATGTTCTGCAGTATTGAGGGTGAGGTTAAATGAACACAGAACAAAGACTGCTCTGGACTATGGTTCACTGTGTTTTCCCAGCCATGTAGTCTTGGACAGGGCAGGGCTTTAGGTATGTTCATCTGACCAGCTCAAGTCTTGACAGTGACCGCAAAGCTATAGTAAAACACTGGGAATTAAACCCCAACCATATTTAACACAGCAGGTACAATAAACAAAGCTTTTAAAATCTGCCATTAAGCTGGGGATGAAAGAGGAACCTACCTGCATAATTACAAATTAAGAGAACATAGATTTCTTTAAGCATCAGTCCGTGACAGGTTAATAGTACAGGAGTTGGTGTCATTCCCTTGTCAAAACATATGACATCAATACATGGCCAAGAATATGTGTTTGGAGCTAATTCAGTAATGACAGTGAGTAAGCCACTAATCGCATTTTAAGAGACACCTCACACGGGGCTGTTTGCCTTGTATAAACTGTACTGCAAACACCAAAGACCATGTTAGCTGGTTGGATGTACTGGAATAAAGAGCGACTTACGACATGTTATTCTTGTCTGTGGCACAAGCACCCACCGCCTTTGTTACATTCACAAGCAGCGCCTGTGCAAATGACACAAATAAAAATGAATCAATACAGAAACTTGTTTTAAACATGACATGACTGTATGCAGCAAGAGATGATTCAACATGCCTCGTTTGTTCCAACAAGCAGTTTAACTAGGGTCTTGATGCCTCCACACTTGTTGATGACGGCCTGGCTAGCAGGTATCTGGGCAAATTCTCCCAGGGCTCCAACTACATTTACCAGCACCTCTTCAGGCTGATTAGTCAGCAGGCCAACCAGGGTCTCCAGGGCTTTGTGCTTCTGAAACCTTGCGAAAGTGGGGAAGAAGAAGAGAGGCAGAGATCATATTAACTAATTGCATCACATTGATTCATTTATTACATCAAATGAAGGAACAAGAAGAAGAGTCTACAGCCATGCTAGAATCTTAGAGTGGCTGTTCTTAGGTATAGTGGTGGAAATTAGTGCTGAAGACAAAGTACAGCTGAGGATGATGAGAATGCAATGAAATTTGCGGATAATTGGTTATAAACAAAAGTACAGGATATATAAAAAACTTGACCATAGAGAAAGAGTGAGTTATTATAAAAATTGTCCTGAGGGGACCATGAATATCTGTAGAAAAATTGAATGCAATAATGAATGTCTTAAATAAATAACTTATGGTGGCACAATGAAGAGTCAAGCAGTCCCCAAAATCTTTAGGATGCATCACCTGGGAGCCATGAATGTTTGTACCAAATTTAGCGTCAAATTTAAGTCACTCGCAGACAGACAAAAGGACAGATCAACATTGCCATCGCTGGAGCCATCAGTAGTGTAAGTGACAGGTAGCAGTTACAGATCCTCTAGCTACATGGGCACTGATCTCTTACTGTATTCCAGCGGTACAAGCAGTTTTCCCACGACTGCTCACAGTTGTCCCTTGTACGTACTTTGCATAACTGAAGCTTTGCTGTGGCTTGGAAAGTCTCCCTCCCTCTTTTGCCGTGATTTTGCCTTGTTTGCCAGTGCTATAGAGTGGTAAACTATAGTAAACATTTAAAAGGGATATAATGCGGTTGCAAAAAACCTCAACAAACCTCTGATGTACAGTTAAGTTCTACGACTGTTTTTATTCACAGTTACGGTTGCTGGCATCATGGTCCGTAAGCTATTGTAGATGGCCAAGGTCATTTGGTTTTGGTCAGGGTCCACCGACAGACAGCCTATTCTTGCAAGTGAAAACACTGCTAATGAACAGAGTAGCTGCCAAAGTTAACTTCAGTGAAATTCACCATAAAGAAAAACAATGGTTTTCCTATGCCATCACTGAAGTGTCATCAATAGTTGACTACAGTAGAATTATCTTGTAATGACAGACATAACTTTTGATAAATGAATGGTAAGTCATGTCTATTTTTGTTAAGCCAGTCCCAACTCAAGTAATTACGTGATGGCAAGAGTAGCATTACACAAAGCGGCCTGAAGCAGCTTCTACTGCAAACACTGGGCTCCACACAACTGGAAGCTTATTAAAGCCCGTCAGAAGACACAGGAACCACAGTGAGGCTTCTGTGCAGCAGATTTTTATGATTGATTGTCTGCCTTTTCCTTTCCTCATCCATCTGCACTAGTCACACATTCAACTAAGTGCAGAAAGCTTAAATGCTGCCTGACTAACCAGGGTTTTTAGGCCGGCCCAAGTTAAAAATAAGACATTTCAGGGACCATGAGATGCTTAGCAGTAACCATGAAGAGAGATAGACACTCAATTAACCTGAAATTTAACAGACAGCTTGATCTATTTGAAAGAAAACAGCAGAGCAGTGAATAACTTGGGTGAGCACAGAAGTTTTGTGAGGCAAGGAGAAGTATCATTTGGAGGGACAATTATGGTCCGCTCATCACAGGACTGGAACAGAGGTAAGACGGAGGAGTAGTCAGTAATTGGAAGCAAACCCCACAATCTTGACCCTAAACATTACTGCACTGGCAAATAGAGTCCAAGACTTGGCGGTTGTGACTTTCCATTGCAAACTTATTCCCTTACTCTTTTGTTAAGGCTTTTTACAGCATTTTTGTGTCCATAACACCTCCGTATACAGGCTCTTGCAACCACATATCAATGCATCCATAAATCTGCACAAAATTATGTTTGTGTTTCCAAGCAGGACTTTTACAAAGGCAGTAAATATACTATAACCTTGGCACAGGTATCTCATCTCTGTAATGAAAATTTATACAAAAAAACACGAGCTTATGTGGTATTTAAACAAACACGCTTAACTTGAATGTTTTATAATTATATTTCGGGGCATCAATCATCTCTCATTTTGATGCATCATTAATCAGGAAAATGGATAACACATGCTGCTACTTGTCTTGAGTGGAGGTCCCCAGAGCCCTATACTGTCCAGACCACGCAAATCATCAGTCAAACAAAAGAAAAAAACATGTTGTTTGCAATGGACAACAAGGTCTGTTTCATTTGACCATGTACTTAATGACAGAAAAGAGGAAAAAAAATCCACTCTCTGCCTCCCATTATTGCTTTAGCAAAATATATTCCAAAATGATTTTCATTTCAGTACACCACTCAGCCTATGATTGATTCTGAAATGAGCGCATGCCCCTAAAACCCTGTCACCATTAGCAGCCTTGCCTTTTTGACAGTAATGGCTCAGTCACTCCATTCCAAGCTTTTGCCTGACCTAGACATTTTAAGTGATTCAAATAAGCCAGAGAGAGTATGAAAAAACAGATCCACTTACAGATTCAAGTGTGCATTAAAAACATTTGCTGTGCATCATGCTGGTTTCCTCCTGACAAGGAGGCCAATTTTCACCTTCATTCACACCCAACTGCCCACATTATCCAAAAAAACAAAATAAAACATAACACACAGGAAAAAACCACAAAATGAGAACTCTATTCATATTATGGCCCTTTGGGAAGCTCACTAACATACCTCTGTGACATGTTAAATTTAGAGTTGTGATATTTTGTGTTTGTTAATGAAGTGTCACTAAATGTGGTTCACATGTGATTATAATTATTTCTATTATTGTTATTATCAGTAGTAGCATAACTGTTTTACATCGCAACAGTATGACAAGTCATTACGTATGGCACAAGGCCTGTACTGGCAGCGACTGTATTAAGCTGCCACATTACTCATGGCCAGTGCAGTTAACTTGTTTTATCATTACGCCAAGCTGCAGTCAGAAGGGTTCCTAATCTGCGCCAATTTTGTTGTTTTTATAACAGTTTTTTTTTGTTGAAAAATTATTAATAAGCCATTTTAAAAGCTCAATTTTCTACCATCAAAATTGAACTGTCTGTCTAAATAATAACCCTGCTATTCTCTTAATAATGATAAAAAATCATTTAAATGAATTCCTCCAAATGATCAAATGATTTCTTTCATGATATGGGTTAAACAGACAGTGATCTGTCCATCTTGCTTTAAAAGAATGTTATTGTCATGCTTCTGCCCCTGCAAAGGAATCCTCGCTTAACTCAATGTGGCAGCAGACACTCAGTTCCAGTTGGGAGGACTTAACTTAGACTTTAAATGTAGGATATCATTCTGTCAGTTATGAAATATGACGTGCAGAAAGATCTGTGTGAGTGCTACTGAGCCTTTTTCTTGTTATTTTTAGAATTCCACTGCAATTTGAACTATACAGCATTTCTGAGTCAGAGGAAAAACATTTTCACATAATCTCACCTCAGCGAAAATCCTTAAACCTCAAAAACAGTCTTTATCATAAAAATGATTAAAAGACAATGTCTTATAATGTTCTTTGCTACACTGCAGAGAGAAGGTTTTGAATTGATTAATATGTTACTGAGGTATTAAATCACTGCATGTTTTTATATGTAATATCCCAGGCCTCACACTGAATAAGAAAATAAACACAGCTAAATCATTCTTTCAAGGGAGCACTGGAGGAAATGTATAGGTCTGCCAGGGCACAGTCTCCGGGCATTATTTATTTTAAAGGGAGAAAAATACTGACTTAACAATCATCTAACACTGAAGTGCAAAGTCAAAAACCCTTTCAGAACTGTCACTGCTGAAAGGACCAAGCTAAATGACACTTAAATAAACCTCTGCTTTACATGACAAATGATAAAAGGCTCTGTCAGCCTGCGTCTTCTGACATTAGAAAATCACTATCTTGAGGCTGATTCTTTCAGTATGCCTGCGACTGGTTCAGTACTAACAGGCCTGGACTAACATATCACTGAAGTCTATAAAATCAGCACATTTACTTCAGCTTTTGTTAACGGTGGAAAAGACTGAATTCTAGCGGTAAACACTCACATAAAAGATCAGACTTAATGGAATCCTTACAAAAACTTTACATTTTATGCAAATAATCACTTCAAACATACACAGCGATAAAAGAAAGGCAGACATGACAACAGCGTGCAAACGGAAAAAGTTACACAACTAGTGATGAATGAATATGAACCCCCATAAAAGTAACATATGTGATGATGGCATGACGACGCTAATGCACGCAAGTTGGCTAACCCCTTGTGTTCTGTATCCTCTGCTGATATTAATATATTCACATACTATAAGGCTGCTGTTAACCACATCAGCGTAGCAATCCTATTTTCCAATAGTTATGGGCACACGTGGGTAAAATGCCTAATTGCTATTAACCCCCTTCTACACTGAGGCTCATTAGCTTGCTGTCCTTAAACACAGTAAGTGATTTGTCAAAGTCGCACTAATCTGTTACCACTAATTACAGACATGTAGTCATACATCCAAAAAGATATGGCTACAATGTGTTTCTGTATCTCTGGTATGTTAAGTTTGGTTGTGTGTTATTGTGTGTGCGTGTGTGAGAGGTAAAACAGTGAGACCCCTGAGCCTAGTCATACTTAGCCACATTCTCCGTGCTGATGGAACACTTCCAGATGGCCCCGGTGGCGGCGGCCAGGAGCTGCTTGTTGTTCACCTTGCCTAGCAGTGAAACCAGTGGCTGCAGACCATTGTACTTGCGCACAAGGTCACGGGTTTGCTTGTCCTCTGCACACTGTAAAGCAAACGAGAGAGGATCAAGATATATATTAATTCCTATATAGTCTGGGTCCAATGAGGAGACAAAGACATGTAAGAAAATTGTTTTGGTCCTTATCCTTTTTTCCGGTTCATTCAGGTTTTTCAGAGCATAAGAGAACACAGTGTGGAAAACAGGTACCTTGAAGATTGCACTTGCGCAATGCATTTGTAGCTCATCGTTGTCACTGTTTAGGTTTTTGACCAAATTGTTGATCATGCCCTCTGTCTGAATGGCAATCCTGTAACTTTCCTGTAGTGACACACCAATTAAGGAACCACAGAAACATGAATAATCTAAATGACATCACGTGTACTAGCACAATTTTTTTCTCATATTTTTCTTCATGTGTTTATTTTTCAAATTTTCCTATTTTAAAGGACAAGTTGTAGAATGAGACTGGCAGACTTTATTTCACAGGCCATTGTCTCGACAACTTGTGCCGCAAAAAGTGCAATCATATACCCCCCTCACCTTTGAGGAACACTCCTGCAGGGTCCCCACCACGGGGATAAGCATGTTCTCATCTCGCGACTTAAGCAATCGTCCAAGCAGCGGAATGCCTCCAGCCTTATGGATGGCCTTCTTGTTCTTGGCGCTCTTGCTGCAGCTCCACAATGCTAAAACTCCACAGCGGGCCACCTCTACATCCTTCTTCTGGTTTGGAGTCAGCGTGTCTAAATTCCAGCTAAAGTCCAACAGCTTTACCTGAGCAGAGACACAAAGTACACAAACGTACATGATGATAAACAGCAGACAGCAGGCAGACCACATATGTTTGAGTGGAAAACCTCTCATACACACATTTACACAATCCTGATGAGCTTGACATAAATTCTAAGACTCTGAAAAGTTTCTTGCAGGATTGGCGTGGTAATGGATGGTGTCAGATAGGAATAGCAAGTTATTGGCTGTGATTAAGGGTATAATTAAAACTCTATTACCACTGAGTCTGCAAGGATGAAAAAGCCAGAGATGTTAGAAGTGGAAAACTGTCAGGATAGATGTTAATGTTAGGCCTGAAAATCCCAGTGTGACGGTTTATGGCCATCATTCAGTGTTCTAATCCATCGTTCCTGGCCAGTGAGACGGAGTAGGCAAAGCTATTACCCACAGCACAGTTCAAAGGTGGTCTTGTAGCATAGCATGAAATTAATCTGCCTACGTGAGTGACTTGCACATGAGAACATCCGATTTGGGGCTGAGGAAAATATACAAGGCATGCAGGCTTTAATCACAGGTCCCTCTGTCAACAAACATGAATGCAGGTCAGAGGATGTAAGGGACATTCTATCTGTTTTACCAAAGCACCATTTCTGGGGCTTTTTACAAATAGATGGGCCACTATCTGGCATCTGCTGTACAGAGTGAAAAGGGCATGGGTGGATGATTGATGCACTGTGCATCAAAACAGTTCAGCAACATTTGGATATATGTTTTACACTTTAAATTAAAAGCAAATAGCAATCATAACATGTTGATTACATTGGAATAAGAAACCTTCCTGTTTTTCCAAACTTTCCAAGGTGTCTGTGGTTTAGCACAAAATGTCTGTATTAAATCAACAACTAACTGGCACAGTCGTAAACAGACAAGCGTTTTAATGGAAAATCTGCATGCATAACATTTTTTTCAATAATGCCAACACAGAAAGATCGGGTTCTGGTCGGCAGTCTCTGCTGCACTCCACGCTGGCAGTACAGAGATCATGTTACACTAGCCTGAATTTACAATTTTCTGTCCTTAAACTCACCAGTTTCTTGATGCCGCCATAATGCCTGACGGTTCTCCTTGCCCTGCGGAACTTGGCCACGTTTGCGATAGTCTCAGCAGCTAAGGCCTTGAGTTCCGCAACTGGTGAGTCCAAAATCCTCACGATGTTCTGCAGACCTCCTATGTCAACAATGGTCTGACGGATTTGCACGTTGTGACTAATCTTTCTCAGTATTTTCAGAGATCCAATCTAATCGCAAACACACACACATACAGAAAACATTAATAGTAAGTCTGATACTTTAAAAATTATAGTTTAGTTTGATGGAAACCATTGTGTCCATGCCAACATAAGGCCTCCATCTAATAATAAATAATAATAATAAGAACAGGTTAAAAAACACCCACACATGTCATTAGGCATACTGGAGGGTAATTGCTACCCTGTGTCTTTAGAGGTACGCTCTCTAACCAGAACTAGTGTTTCTGTAACTAAAACACAGGCTGGCACACACAGAGGGCTCTGCTCATGCCTGCAGGCCATCCAGGTCCAGCTTTGGCACAGCTACTCACTTTGCATTTGACTTCATCTGTATCCAGCAAGTTAATGAGGACTTCAAGGCCACCTACATCCCGGATGGCCAGCTGGCACGTCTCCTGCATCAAATCAAAGTCCATCATGGCGCAAAGAGTGAGCACAGTGGCTGTCTGGTCGCCTGCCTGAAATAATAACGGCAAACATGAATGAATGAAAATGGGGAATGAAAAAGGAAGAGAGAAGAGAAAATTAAACATCAAAAAGACATTTGGAAAAGAGAGGAGGATACAGACCTCCCTCCATTACCGTGCCCCCCCCCCCCCCTCCATTATACCACTCCTGCTGGGGCTGTATTGTTTATACCACAGCCTGGTAAGTGTTTAGCTTTGTGGTGGTAAGAAATTATTTGCTAACAGAGCACTGAGCTCTAACAACAGTGTCAAGCTCAGAATCCATTAGACTTTGCCCTTAAGATAAAATAAAAAGAACACTATTAGCAATTTTAAGACCTTAAAGTCCCCTTGCACACATGGGGTAGGAAATACAACTGAATAGGTCTTACTGTCACTGAACTATCATGATGACTAAATAAAAAAAACAATACACATATTTAAAATAGGGCATGTGAGGTCAAATCCTGACAGCAAATCTGCCTCTATTTTACTGTTTCCCAAATCTAATATCTAAATTCTTTGTTGTCTTTTTTCAGATTCTGCTCACGCTGAATAAATCCCTATGAAATCCGAGCTGTGGACGGTTGTTGACAGCATTATGACACTTAAAATACCAGTCTTATCATATCAAAGTACTGCCCAGGCCGTCAACAGCAGTGTTTTTATATTACCATATTTAGTCTATATCATATGCACTTGCATAACAAACTTTGTTGACATGCAATGGTTTTGATCATGCAAGGGGGAAAAAATCAGTAGTCGGTAGTCAGTAGATAAAACAGAAGTTCATGGCACGAAAATGCAAGAGTTAGCTGCTGTAATACTAGACCTGCTACATGGCTTTGATATGTGACACTGAAACGTCCAGTCCAAAATTTCCTGGCAAGTGAACAATCAAATATTATTTCTTTTTTGCAGTGGTTTAAATGTGCCACAGATAGAATTCTCATTTAGTGGATTCAAGGACGCCTCCACCATTCAAGGCTTCATATGCCTTTATTGGTTGCACACTTCGCAAACAACTTGAGACTTCAGGGCCATCCTAAATAGATTATTTCAACCAAACATAAGAATGCAACATGTCCTGCTATCAGCTACCCACATAAGTAGAAAATAGCCCATCACTATATAGAAAGCTGGGGCAGTAATCTGTTTCATGTAGCCATTGGACGGGATGGCTCATCAGCGTAGGCCTTTCCCAAAGTTTCAAGTGGTGTTTGATCACATCTCCCTCACAAAGCAGAGCTCTGACACAGCAGGATAATGCCCACATGTTCTCCATATCATGACGCTAACCTAAATGTGAACCATTTGCCCATTAACAGCAGTGGATCTACTGCTTCCTTTGTCTCCTCTGTTCTCACTCTTCAAAGGATTCAGCAGGCACAGTTCCTACCTTGTAAAAACAGCAAAAAAAAGAGCTATGTTTAGGAGTGATAGCTGGGAGAACAGAAAACAGATCATATGCTTTCATTTTTGTTAGCTTTGGTCTTGAAGTATTGTCGACATTCTTTAAAACATTGACAACATCTGACAATCTTTTATGGTGAAAGATCTTTGACTCTCTCTGAGCATGATAGGAGCAGATGCTCAAAGTGGAATGAATTCAATCACTGTTCGACCTCTGAACATGAAAATCAAAAATTTGTTTAATATCTTTGCAGTATCATGGCAGATACTGGACGCCATGAGCTGCTGGCTTAGCATTTCAATCCTTAAGTAATAACAATTCTAAGTAAATTTTTTTTTTTTTTTTACAAGGTATCGGGAAAACCAAATTTAATCTTTATAGGTATGCTTAATAAACCTGAGTGAGCTTCTACTACTCAAGACATTGGCAAATGCTAACAGCAGTGATGAATGTCTTAGTAAATTTTGCTGAATGGAAAACAAGATTAAGAGTGCCTAGCCATGTTTGCAGCTCTTTTAGGTTGTACTTTGGCACAGTGGTGATTTGAGCTAAATGCAAAAATATTATGGTAACGTGCCAACAATGCCAATTCTAACATGATGGTGTTTAGCAGGTAACACTTACCAGGTTCACAGTGTTAGTTTATCATGTTAGCATGCTTACACATACCAGTTAATACTAAACACAAAGTGCAGGTTGGTACGAGTTGTAGGCATTTCGTCAAAAGCAAAAGAACTGGGCAAGTTGAAATTTCAACATGATGATGGCACTAGATGAAAATTCAGAGGATCAAGTCATTAGAGTCTATGCTCTACGGAACTTGATTATCTGTAACTTTATCTGTAAATTTCACACCATTCGATCCAATAGGTCAAGATGTTTTACTCAAAACTGAAAACTGCCAGATGTAGGGGACATCTGTAGCAAATTTCAAATAGTTCTCAAGATATTTCACTCTGAATCACGACTGTCAACCTCGTGGTGGTGTAAGATGAAAGGTCAGGTAATCAGCAAAGTCAGCTGGATTCATCCTCTGAGGACCACGAATGTCTGTACAAAATATTATGGCAATCTATCCAAGAGTTTTCTGGACCAATGTGGTGGACCAACTGACTGACATTGCCACCCATAGAGCCATGCTGCTAGCATGGCTGGAAAATAACTGAACAATACAAATCACTGAGGTAAAACACAGAAGATTTTATAGATGATTGTATAAATACTTTATCCCCTTGTCTTATGGAATTACATGATTCAAATGGTTTCAGAGCAGATTAAGAAGTATGAAGGAATGAATTCCATCCATGAGGGAAACTTGATATCAGCCACTTAAAGATGCTTTATGCATTTTGTCTCTTCCTTTACTGCAGGTGTCTCGGCCAGAGCTACTAAATAGCTGAAGCCTTCACTCTACTGAATGGAGGTCTTATTCTAGTCTGGTTCCTCTGCAGCAGCAGACTGGATTCTTCAGACACAGACTGCCCTGCCTGAGCCACTCCAGGCCTATAAATCACAGCACTAAGCATGTGGGAGCAGGGATAGTGTTAATAGGGCTGTAAATGATACCCTGTTGACCTCAGGCCCTTTTCTTAATGGAGTTTTGTTGTGTATATTTTGTGCACAAGTGTGTGTGTGTGGCATGGACCTCATGCCAACAAGGCTGGACATGCATATTGAGTATAAGTGCTCAGATATGTAAGAGTGTATGTCATGCAGACTCGGGCCACTGCCAGTGCTTCATAGAGCTCAGTGTAAGGGAGAAGTACTGGGTCTTGGCAGAGGTCAACCATAGAGGATGCATGAGGTTTCATACGTCTCTGCAGTCTACAGAAGACTTAGAGGGAACGCTGCTAATGACAAGAACAAACCCAATCCTCCTGCTCTACTATGGGAAAGGTACTGTGGGACAGAATGAATGATTACTGGTTGTTTTTTACTTCATATTTGACATAAGATCTCTAACAACATAAAACTTGATCACTTAATAGGCCTTTCTGTCATAAAATGAGTGCAGTGCACAGTGAGCAAATGTCTAGTCACATCTTTGAGTTGAAAAGTTGCTTAACTCATGAGAAAGAATGATGTCATTATTCTTAAAAGTAAATTATCCAGATTAAACAGGTAGTGAATGCATTACAAGCAATAACAACAATGTTTTAATCGCATAAAAATGCCTTACTACTGAGAGCATAATTAGCTACAAATTTATTTTTTTTATATTTTAAATGAGCTGATACTGGCGACTGTTCATTAGAGCCAGGAATAGATTAGTGCAGCAATCAATAGAAGGGTTCTGTAGTACTATGACTGCCCAGCAGAGGGGGAGAAACTTTAATGAGTCCTGACACAAAAACATCCAGATCATCTTGTTTATCTATAAAACTTTTACACTTTTATAGTAATAGAAGTAAAATTTTAAAGCTGTGGAGAAATGTTGCACTAGTAGTGACACCTTTTGAAAGCTGTTTCATGAAACTTTTCTTTTAAAAGAAGGATGAAAAAAGGCATCTGCCCAGAAAAACAAGCAAAATATGAAAATTGGAAAAGGTCAATTATGAAAATGTTTACAACACACAATATTGCAATGTTTACCTGTTAACTAGTAACATCTTGTATATCAGACACAATATTTATATCTGTGAGAATATGAAAATTGTTTTGTGTTTGGAAAACCACAGGCCAACCTAACTGATAGCAGCTGGTGAATTTTGTTTTTAAACACAGACAAAACACATTTTGACATTTTCTGGCTTACTTGCTAGAGTTAAAATTGCTAAGATTTTCAGTCCTGACTAGTAAAACAACCCTTTAACCCTTAACTTACCCTTTCTTGTTTCCATAATCTACTGAAGGCCTAAATTTTGTAGATAACTATATAAATACAGTATACAGTCCATAAATATAAATGCTTAAATACAAAGTATGATAAAATGTTTGCTTATACCGTGGCACTGATGCATTACAGAATGGAGTAAAGAGGGTGAAATATGTTTAAATTCATCTCCCATGTCACTATGTTACAGACATCTCCTACAGTACATACACTGCACCAACACAATCACACAATATAAACCTATGTGTGGTAGCCATAGACTTAAAACTACACAGTGGATTTTGTGAGAGACCATGTAACCATTTTACAGGCGCAGATCTCTAGTCATACAGGTTTAAAAACAAAAACATTGGAACCCGAGGCAAATATTCCTACATAAATATCATTAAAACACAAAACAGAACATCCATGTGTCGCTTTACGAAAGTGTTAAACTTCCTAGAGTACAAACGGCTGTCTATAGTGCAAGGGAAAAGGGGAAAAAAGATCTCCTCCTAAAATAAAACAGATATTTAACTTGGCTCATGGTAAGTTTCAGCGTCTGATGGTAATGATATTATAAAATGACTACTGGACAAACCCCATAAATAACTGCGCTGTGCGGTTTCCAGAGAGATAGAAAGCTGGGACATGTTGGTTACTGCAGTGCTGCATCTTGTTGAAGCAGGAACACACACACAAACCTAAAGCTTACAATCCTGCTGAAAAGTATAAAATACACAAACCAGTGAGGTTTTTTTTTATTTTTTTTTATCTGAATTTGCCTCTTTCATATCGTTTAAATCTTTTTTTCCTTTCTGGAAAGGAGCAGCGGCCTGCTTTTAGAGTGGGAATTTCCTTCCATTATATTCTATTTTGCTAAGCTAAAAATATCTACCTCAAATTGAACTTTACAGCGACATTTTCTATAAAAGATTTACTCAGTTGTACTGTGACCAATCTTATTTAGCACCAAGCCACAGAACTCAAGAACACAAATCCTATACTGTAGAAAAATATATGTACACTATAACTACATGTTGAAATACCATTAACTCATTTAATTTTCTTTAAATTGAGGCAGCATTTAAGGTATTTTTACTGCTCAACAGTTTTACAACTTGCAACAAAACAGACTCCTGTCAAAATAAAGTAAATGCATTCCATTTTAATATAATCTGTCTAAATGATATTGTCCAGATAAACAGATAATAGTGAGGCAGGATAATCTCAGAAGTCAAGTGGTCGGAGGTATATTCCCAGCCAGTCTGGGTCATTGGTGTTCCTGTCCTCTTTTCTTTTCCCTCCATGTTTTGACACATTAATATTCACCATATGCCCTGTCAGACCTATCACAGGCGCGCTTCATTTTTATGCTTCTGCGGTGTGGGCAAACAGTGAGTACAGCTGCTGCCGTCAGACAGCTCTTTCCCCCAGCTCACATGTGCAACCAAACAGGCCTTTGTCAGAAACCAGGAATCCACGAGCAGAGCCAACCACTTCAATAGGCATCTTCCTACAAAGTGCCGCTTTAAATTGGAGAAAGCTAAACCTTAAAAAAAGAGGATGTCAAATGAAAATCTGGCATCCTCTTTTTCACTTTGTGACACCTTGTGATGACTGAGGCAACACAGACAGGTGGGATTGAATGATTGGAACATTACCTTTTGTGATCCCATATAACTAGGTTCTTCTGCACAGCCATTACTAAATATTACTTTCTGTGCTCTGCTGTTCAGAATAAGGTTTTTGAAAATTGAAAACTGATTCAGGTTAGCGTTGAAATTCTTGTACAGATGACAGGAAAGGAGCATGGACTTTACTGTTTCCTGTCAGCTGTGGCCTGCCTTCACCTGCAGTACTACAGCTCCCTGTACAAATTTCTATTTTGGTTTTAAATCCATTAGAAAAAAGAAACAGTCCAGGGGGACATTCCCCTACCTTGAGGTACTTGACCAGTTTCTGGATCTGCCAGTATTCTGGGGGCAGGTCTGTGTCACTCTCCACACGGCGCTCTGACTGCTCCTCTTCCTCCTCACTCTCCAATGAACTCTCACTGGAAAGTTCCACTGGCATGGCGCCTGCTGGGGTCTTACTGAATAAAAAAAAGAGCAGATAACAGTGCACTTCTGACCGCAGATAACAATCTACCAAGGTGTGGGACAGTGTAATAACTGGACAACACATAGCCAGACAAAAGGATGCAATATAATATCATGAAATGTGTTTTCCGGTGTGGAAAACAGCTTGGTCATCCCACACAAGAAGACAGATTAAGGTTTTTGAAATTCAAGTGTCAAGTTTGAACTTCCTCAGAATCAAAGCAGTAGGAAAATAAAGACTGGAATAATGTCATGGGAAGACTGGAGTCGTCATCATATACAGAGCAAAGACTCATGCTAGGCTATTGATGCAAACAGAAATGCAGATGGCTTTTTAAAGTTGCTTGGGCTGCTTGGATAACTGTATCATGAAAATTGGGCACTGTGGAGTAATGAAATTTGGTACACTTTCATATGGGGCCGCTGAGAGACAGTTCCCATGTACATACAAATAGCATTTCCAGGGGAGCATATTAGTGGAAGGAGCCAGCCGATAGGAGGGAGTGTTTTCCAGGAAGAAACAAGATAAACACTAAGCAAGACCTTCATGAAACTGCCAGGTCTACGCACCGTCCTGGGTGGTGTGTAGTCAAAATTGTGACTTAGTGAATGCACCCTGAGGTCTTTGTTGCATGTACACCAAATGATGAGCGGAAAAAAATAAACAGCAGCGAGAATCAGCTGCATCGATTTCTGATGCTAGCAACCATGTAAACAGGTTCTTGTTCAGCACATGGGCTGATAGATTTGCAAGTTTACACTTTCCACTTCAGATTTCATTGCTGGTAAAACAGCATTTTGTTCTTCTTCTCAGTACCAAAATCCTGTTTAAGTTACTCCACCTGCAGAGACAGAAAGAGCCCTGATAGATTCTGATGAGGGAGAACTAACGCAGGACACTTACATTTTCTGGGAGGACAGGCGTCCAGGTATAGAGGACACAGAGAATTCTGCTTTGATCTTGCTCTTGGCTCCCGGTCCCAGCTTTTTCTTCGGCATTGCACCAGCAGAGCTCTTACTAGATTTCTTTTCCTCTGCTTCACTGTAATGATGTGAAATAAGAGTCATTATGCCTGCTTCTATTTTGAAAATGGTTATTTTTCTAACATAATCATTATTTAACAACTTGAGACTAGAGTTCAGCAGGGTTTTTTGTTTTAGCTGTAAAGATACTTTTATCTGGAGCCAGTTTCTCCTCAAATGGGTACAGATATCACAAGGTACAGCTGCAACAGCTCAGCTCTTGCTAGATCTATTTATCAATCAAAGACCATATGTGACAGATCTTTTGGGGATTTTTTTCTAAGAGTTTTTTTGTCTGTAATTGGGCAGAAAGGGTTTCCGCACTGTGAATGTATTTATTAACTCAGATCATTGTGTAATCGGGAATATTTGCACTTGCCCTAAAATTTATAAACCATATAACCATCTCTTTATAATGTGTGACTGCTGGCAGACACACTGAACACATGTGGCAAAGGCTTGGCATCACTGTCATCTAAAGCTCTCCTCCTCAACAAGAGGAATCCCCGCCATGCACAGTATGTGGTAGGCTGAAGATATTTCAGGACACATCTTACGAGGAATTATCACATACCAACTTGGAAACGTGAGACCAAGATTCTTCCATCTCGGACATGGTACATAAAACTTCTCGCGGCCTGTCTTGTACAACGTCTGCTGTTGTCTCGCCTTGTCATGCACATTCTTTTCCTGTTGCTCGTAAGACCTCTGGGGTTGGCCTTGTTCCTTCTTATCAACCGATTCCACATGCTGAATCCTTTGTGTTGATGGAAGTTCTTCAACTGCAAAATCCTGTTTGTAAGGGGAAAAGACAGAGGCTGAAGTATAAGGAAAAAGACTCTCTTGATTTGCACCAAAATGTTATGTGGTGAGATGCTGTGTAGTATAAATTTCCGTATGTACTTGGGTTGTAAATTTCTCTGAATGATGCGTATCAAAACAAAATATTCCTTCTGATGTTCACTTGTGCTTCTTGTGAAACTGTGCACTATACTTTACAAAGTGTTGGCCATTTCATATCCATGAAGAGATTTTTTAAATAAATAGAACAGTATCAGTGACACATGAAAAGCATAAAATTCACATACAACATCATGCAGGCGTGCATAACAATTCAGCCTTTATTGAGGTATTGGAATTAAACCTCACTTTCCTGAATGCTTTACACAGAATAGGTCCCCCTCTGTTAATTGGCTGAACAATATCAAAAAGTTTATTGTTTCTGTACATTCCTCCACCTAAAACCTTGCAGCATGGCACAGACAAAGTAATGCCTTTGTGTCACTGTTCGGTTATGATTTTTTTTTCAAGCTCTGAAAGTCTTTATACCAAACTTTACAACCTATATATGAATGCCAATAAGACACATATGAATGGTTAGCAGGCAGGAGAGTTTTTAATCACAGACACCTGCTCTGCAGAAATAGCTCAGTCTGTCATTGGTTGTTAGGGGCTCAACATTTTTAAGGGAAGGGAAAAAGAATTAAGATGCATTTCTATGGGTTGTGTTCACGCACAAGCTGGAGCCAAGCATGCCCAATCACTTTTCCAAAGGCTTGTTTTTCATAAAACACAAAGTGACCTGCTATTGGAAACATAGAAGTCAATTCACCCAACCACAGACGCACAGTCTGACTTTATTAGGCTAACCAACATTTTTTAATTCTATTATATGTGAAATGGACAAAGTCCATGTGCATACGCAGAAGGGAACAGTACAAATTCCCTGACATGCCACAGTAAAACATCCTATTACAGGTGCCTTTCTGCATCTGAAAACACTATAGGCTTAGAGACAAATGCTGTACTAAGCCAGACTGACGCCTCTAGTTCTACACTCAAAATACATTTTTATAGCAGGTGACATTCAATTATTCGCTCTTATGTATTCATTTGTCTTTTTTCCAAGCAGTTGACTACTAAAACCTAAACCCCAACTATTTACATATGTTTGGGGGCCGGCTTGTATCTAATTACTTGATCCATATTGATGGAAAATCAGCAGGGAGGCAACTCTGAAGCCATTGGCCATAAAACATCTGTCAGTGGCATGATTCAAGCAGTTTCTACTGACTGATTATGACAGTGAGCCAGTCTATATTAATTTCAGGATGTGAATAACAAAAACAAATCTACAACCCAGGGAGTTTTGCTTTTCAGTGAGTGTCTTATGCATGCAAATACACAGCATGTCCAATTTCCAATCACGCTGTGATGTCAAAACAAATCCACAACACTGAGGAAAGAAGGCGAGTCTGCTTCCTCCCTGCGTTGCAGCCCCCGTCTCCTTTGGCTGCCTCTGCTCATCTGATTGAGGCTGTCTAATCTAATCGAACTGTTAAAAAAGACCTGCTTCCTCACATTGGAAACGAGCGGATATGTTTGGAGATTAGGTGTTGTTATCTTTGGC
Organism: Seriola aureovittata; assembly: GCF_021018895.1. Lineage (NCBI taxonomy): Eukaryota > Metazoa > Chordata > Actinopteri > Carangiformes > Carangidae > Seriola > Seriola aureovittata. Next base: position 4,332,339 of record NC_079383.1, on the reverse strand, counting down.
TATCACTCCCCCCAACTTTGGACTCTCCATGTTGCAATCAGGGAACTAAGCCAGGGCTATATGAGATTGTGTTTCTGACAGACACTTCTGCTATTACACTCTCAAATTCAAACTGGAATGGATCATGTCAACAAGATCACAAGATTAACAAGATTAATATGTCAGACATAGGATGCAAATGGCACCATTTAATTGCTTTTGTCATCAATCAATCAAATTAAGATCTAAGCAGTGCATTCTTAAGGGGTGGTTAGCTCAGAGGCAGAGAGAAGATATTCAGCAGTGACTGAAACAAAAGTTACAGGACACCACACAGCACATGCCAAAGAGTTAAGGAATTGAAAAAAAAGACCTTGACAATGATTTGTGCCTCCACAAACTGGTTCACAGTAAGTTTTACTGCGGCTGTCTGTCATTTTTAGATGATCCAGACTCAAGGCATCACTCTTCACACAGGACTCATAGAACATAAAAGCCTAAATGTCTTCTTTTTTTTTTTTTTTTACATGGTTCAGCCTGGCATTACTTGATGGTTTGTTAAAGCCTTCACTAACCCCGTTTCAGATTATTATGCCACCTTTAGATCTATCATTTACTTTAAATAATCACGCGGACCAATCACAATTTCACAAATATGAAGAAAGCAATATTATAAGCTATTAAAATGCACTATAAAGATGCTGTAATGTTAACATAAAAAATACTGCAGCCATCTAAAATCACTTCTTCTTCACTCATTCACTACTCCCTATATAATAGACACTGATTAGTTTACCCTGTAAAGGAAAGTAAATTGAGATTCCTGACACTTATCATAATCATTTTGCATCATCACTGACAGGAACAAAATCTCACATATATGTTTTTGCATCCATAAAATGAAGAGCACAGCATTGCAGGATTGTCAGCAAAAAATAGAAGTACTTGTCATGGGCCTTATGTGGTCATTTTTGAGGGCGCTACATGTATAAGCTTTCCACTGTTTTACTAATAGGGAGTGATTGCAGGCAAGCAAGTGGTACCTTAAGCTAAATGCCTATGTCATACGTCATAGTGAGCATGCTAACACGCTCACTATGAAACATGCTGATGTTTGGAAGGTATAAAATTTACCACATTCACTACCTTAGTTTAGCATGTTGCAGAATGTCTGTGCCACATTTTGTGTAATTCCACCTAGTAGCTGTTGCAATATTTCACTGGATAAGTGAAAACTGGTGGTGGAAAAGAGGAAAAGTTAGGAACTCATAAAAGTGATTAGGATTCATCCTCTGGGGAAAAGGAATATCAGTCCAATAGTTGTTGAGATATTTCAGTCTGGGCCAAAGTGGTAGATTGACATTGCTACCAATACAACCATGTTGTGAGTGTGGTTAATAAAAACGATTAAGCGCCAATGGCTGTCAAAGACAACTTACAGCAGTCAGTGTATTGAGTGACTGTCAGAATAAACCTTAACATGGAAAATCCCCTAAATTTTGTTAAACTATTTCTGTTGACTTTTGCCCCAAAAGCACTTTGCAAGCAGAATAGTTAAAATAAATTATCTGGCCCTTCAGAAGTCAAATAGTTTTGAAAAATTATTGGGGGAAATCACATTTACATATCAGTCCTTGTAGACAATGGTAAATTCTTCACTCAAATAGATGCACTATTGATTCTTGCTTTCAGAGTACAATTTGCACAGTGGGTAAATAATATTGTTTTTCATCATCTTTACACAGTTCATGCTCAGAATAACTTTATAACAAATCAAAAACAAAAAACTATACTGTAAAAAGGGTATACTAGACTAGACTATACTAATGCCTTTTCCTTTTTTAATACAAAGAGCAAATGTCCATTCAGAGCAGTAGTGGTCTTTAAAGGCTCTGATGAGCTCGTAATGACACCACATTTTCCAACAAACATCAGCATGAGTGAGAAAAAAAGATCATATTTTCAAATGATTAACAGATTTCTGAGAGCAGCTGGAATATATTATTGAGGTGATTTGTTATGTCATCAAATTACTAAAGCAGGAAATAGCACTACTGAATACATGATCCATATTTCAATGCCTATAAATGTGTGTGTGGAGGGGGTGGGTGGAGGGTGGTATGGGCCTCAGTCTTTTTGATCTTGGAAGAGAGAGGTCAATTCAGAAATTGTTCAGTACAGTGACAACCAGACACTAGCTCACTGGCATGGAACAGCACAGACCCTGATTACACAATCCTAACTCTGTTTATAAATATGAGTCACACAGCATCAGTGATCAAATCAGAGGTTTAGAGAGAAGGACATTGTTCATGGGACAAAGAGGCATTTCAACACCCATGCATCTTTGCTTTGAGAGCTAAAATTGAAGGCAACAAATAGAAGGTTTTAATATGATGATGATAATTGCAACTGCCTGTACCTGTTTGTTTATATTCTCAGCAAAATATGGAGATTGGCTCTTGAGAAGTGTTACCAGGTCTTTGTACATATCACTTGTTCGCTCGTAGTCACTCTCCGCCCTCTCCTGTTTTATGCCCTGTGAAAACAAAGTGAAAAACAGCCTCATTAATCCTAAAAACCACAATTATAATGTGACCCACATGTCAGCTAGAACAGCTGAGGTTAGAAGGCTCAGGGAATCTCTAGCCAGGCTCAAAGAGGAAGTGTAAAACCATGTAAACCACCAAATTAGGTTTAAGACACTACAGCTCTTTGAGGTTTCTTTTACATCAATGTCACCCATTTGGTGTTAGGTTGTAGTTTTTTCACCTTGGCTGAACTATTTCCAGGTGAAGAAACAGATACAGGAAGCCTATGGCTTGTCAGCAAAGTCACTGAAAAAGTGAAAGGTGCTGCAGAATGCAAAATCTAAGAAATGATTGCAGACACATTCAGAGAGATTACTGACACTTAGAAAGTATTTGATAGATCTCTATACAATAATACTTTTAGGGAACTTTTGAGGGCACCTTTCAAGGCCAAATACTTAGATAGCTATGTGTAAAATCTTCATCAGTTTTAATGTTTTACTGCTGATACAAATATTACAGTATGTTAACATGAGAAAACATTAATAACTTAAATTTTGTATTTTGTCAAGTGACACTTGTATTGTAAATATTCTAAACCGATAACATGTCTACCTTTCTTAGATTATGGAGATCTACTCTTCATGAATGCACCTATGTTGGATACAGTATACTACTGTGCTCTACATTTTATTACTGGATGTAATTATCTTATACACCACAGTAAGTATGTAGACGTGCCTGGTACAAGGGTCGACTTATACATATAGTTCCTCCTTACCTGTGTACATGTACTGTTTATGTATAGCCTTTGTTCTATGCTCTACAGATGTCAATTCCTCCATTTAGGACAAAGTTGGGCATGAAAAAGCTTTTAAATATGCTGCTCCTTCCAGGTGGAACAATGTACATGGGACTTAATATTGTCAGGAGCAATTACTTGTGGTGAACACAAGTCCGTCTCATTTTTCTGGAAAAAAGCATTCTTGGACAATGTTTTTGGTACTAAATGTATTGTTTTTACTTAATTTTGGTAGTTTTGGAAACTCTTAACTGTTTATATATCTTAACGGATGTCTGTACTCTTTTGTAGCAGGTGACAGTTGTCAATCTGTTTATGTTGTCTGATTTATTGCTGTAACAATGTTTTCATGCTGTCTGCTTGCCCAGGCCTCTCTTGAAAAAGATTTTAATCTCAAAGAGACTTTTACCCAGTTAAATAAATGATCAAATAGAGAATGACAGCTATACTCTGTTATGAATTTTGGTGGTCTGGATTTTGTTTACATTTAGATCACTGATCATACCTTTGGTTAACATGACACCGATTTTCTGTAGGAGCACTGTATTGTTTATTAAGCATTGAATATTATGCTTGTTGTCTAACTTTGTAGTTATGTGGCTCCGGCAGTAATTTATCTAGCTGAATCAATGGTCTGACGGACTGTCACAGTAACTACATTTGGGAAGGTCTACCTGCACTCCTACCTACATTCAAGATTTATGATTGAAAAACAGAACAGAATAAATCTTTTCAAAATCCCTGGAGCGCAATAACATACAGAGGTGAATTAGCTGCCACTTAGCTGACTGTGCAATAATGAATTGGTCTGTCAGAAATTATTTGCCAAAAGGCTGGTTTACTTCTTGATAAGTAACCTCTCTGAACGTTTTCTCACACAGAGAAAAGAAACAATATTACGTCAACTCTTGCAGCTGATGTAGTCTACAGTTCTTTATCTTCTTAGTCTTACCCCATTGACAAAAACTCCGGTGGTGCTGCAGGTAATGTAGAGGTCCTCAGTGTCACAAGTTTCAATTACAAGGTGACAAATCTCACCATGCACCTGTCTCCAGAGGGGGGCACGGCAGCCATTCGTAAATTCATAATCTAAAAAAAACAAGGTAAAAGGAAAAAAAAGATTAAACCAATAAATTTTGCACCAACCTTTATAATATATATTGGAACATGGTATCAAGTCACAACAAAGGGACTAGCAGTGGAGCAAAAAGACAAATCATAAGAAACGTTTGAGCTGCTAAAGAGACTGACATAGCACTCAAAGGTCCACAGGTCTGAGGCATTAGCCCATGTTAGAGACAAAGTTTAACTTGCTATATAAGTCACCCACTAAAAATAGAGCCGCATAGTGACCATCATATTATAAATCTGGTTTGGAGAGTATTTTCATAGAAGGTGTCAATTCAACCTGAAAAAAGGGGACATAGACTGCATTTATCACTTGGTGTGCACATGCCGATGGATGCTTTGCTAGGGCATGATAAATACATTGCAATTAAGAAAAAAATATGCACTGACTAATGACTGGAAACCGACAGATATAATGACTTCCATGTCTTTTGGTGCAGCAGAACACAGGCTTCTTATGCTTTGGAGTATACTGCATTAGCGTTAATAGCAATTCCTTGCAACCCAGTAAAATGTGGAGATAATTCAAACCTGATGTGTATCGAACCGACTTCAACACCCTCTTTTCCCCTTCACTGCAGAACCGTTTCAACAACTCCATGTCATTCTTTACTGCGGTGGGGTCAAGCCTGACTTGCCTGTAATGAAAATGTAGAAAAACAAAACAAAACAAATATCCAATTCATCTTGTTCATTCATGGTTACTTTTATAAACGTGCTGCCTGTTCCAATCAGACACAACCACATGTTGGAGTAAATCTGAGTGGATCTGACTGAAAGAGGATGTATGATGGATGGGAAATTTGACTGCGTGTGAGGAGAATAGGAGATAAAAGAGAAGCACCCACTCTGATATTTCTTCGAGAAGCTTGCTGAGGAGCTGTTTGTCCATATTTTGGAGCAAGTGAAAAAGCTTGACCTTGACCTCTGAGTCCTTTACTTGGTCTTTGCCTACCGGATGCAGCACATCGGTATGGGGGCCTTCTCCGTCCAACATGATAGCAAAGCAGGGACCAAGAATCTTCACCACAGGATCTCTATTTTCTGAACAATAAGAGAGGTTAGCCTTATCAAACCTTCAGTATCAGATGCTGCTCAGTGTTTCTAAAAATGTGAGTTGGGTTAATTTTGAAGTAACAATACAGCAGACCTATGATGTACTGTACTGTACCTTTTTTCCACACACATTTCTTTTCACAAACTGAGCCAACATTCCCGCTCTATAAAACATCTACCAGCAATGAAAATGAGTTATAACATATTCATCATGTATACCTCTGTCAGACAAATAAATATATAGTCTTATCTCTTTTGGCAGTGGCCCTAAAGTAAATACATATCTGTAAAAAAAGAAATACCAATGGCAGCATAATTGGATGGTTGTAGACAATAACAAAGAGGACAAAAAAAATTAAGTCTGTGGGTTATGGAGGTATGCTTGTGGCCGGACTACTTGGGATGTAAATGAGAATCAAATCTCATCTTGTGGTCATTGTGCTTACCTTCTAGACATGCTCGAACCTCCTCCAGCTTCTTATCATCTGCCAGATGAACCAGTTTAGAGAGCTGGCTGAAGCTGCGTACATAAACAGTAGGTGGGGAAAGCTTCAACAATGGAAGCCCTTCACTGTCTTTCTCATGGGACTGTACATCCAAGTCACTGTGGAGAAAAGAAAATGAAAGAATTGACACACCTCAGTATTATCTCTTTTATCATTTGTTTTGTATTAGATTATAATAATAACAACATAATAATCATATAAATGCCAACAAGATCAGACTCTGTATTTTTGTTTTTATACTCCTCTGCTTCCCAAATGTGAGCTACAAAGCTAACCACACACTGAAAGTAGACCATACTTTCTGATGAAATAAAATGGAATGTTCTCAGTCTTGCTGAAGCTGAAAAACAAATTAATTATGGCCTACTGCTTTGAGTACAGCAAAGGTAAAATACATTTGGACACCATGGTGACAGCATATCCTGCACAGACACGTAATACTGAGAGCACTGGCCAGCCAGCTGCCTGCTTCATGATTAGACTAACCTGATGTCATAGTCTGTTTTGAAATCAGATGCCACTAAAGTGGTACTCCATTGGAGCGGTGCCTCGAACACATGCTCTGCCTCCTGTGGGTGTTGGGAGCTGAACTGCTCCACAAAGCACAGGATCTCTTTCAACAAGGACTCATTCATCGGTGTGAACTCCAGTTTGCCAGTACCAGAGCTGGTCCACTGGGCTGCCTTGGTCAGTGATGCTCCCATTTCACCGGCAGGGATATTCTGAAACTAAACACAACAACACACTCGCTAACGTGACACCGGTTAGAAAAGCGGACACTGCTCACTAACGTTAGACCCGTTAGTAAAGGTGACACTGATGTTGACCGTCTTTAGTCAACAGTAGCCCAAATACAACCATGTTCAGCTTTTCCTCATTAACATAACATAAAGTATGTTTCTGCCATTATCTGTTACACCCATAAATTAACTGAAGTACAAACTTACCGAGAATTTCAAGTTGCTTTTCAATTTTAAAAAACTTTACCGACAGTTTTCGTCACCGGTGTCCATGGAAACCGCAGGCTCACGTTCCCTGGCATAAGCGTCCCCTTTGGTTGCTATGATACAGCCAAACACAACGGACAGCGAGTTGGGTCAAAAATCACCATACTCAAACTTTGAAAATTTAAAGATGAAACTGAAATAATCCACAAAGAGGAAGGGAGTCTGTGTGTTGCTATTGATATCCTGTTCAGTGTTTGCATTTTTTTTTTTTTTTTACAATTTAGCATATAGTGTCAAATATTCAGTGGTTTTATAAGTCACATATTCAATGAAATGCAGGGTGGCATTCCTTTCAGGCTCAGCTAAAAAGGCTTCTTGGCAATAATTAAATATGCACTGCCAGCATTTGCAATCTACTTGTGTTAAGCCTAACTTTAGATATGGTGTTGTGACCGTCATGGTCAGAGACTCTAAAATGTTAAATCAAATGTTGTCATAATAATAAAAAATCCCTGTGTGCCTTCCTTTTAGAGTGTCCGCATGACCGCATATTTGAGAGCCTATTTCCTCTCTCAGTGCTGGTCTGGCACTGACCTGCAGGCAAACATTGGGTAGTGAAAACAGTCTATTTGGGTGGATACTCTCTGTTTAGACACAGCAAATGAGTTCACTCAGTTCAACATTAATAAACTTAACATCAATCAACACAGGTACAGTATGTTGAACCTTATTCTTGACATGGAGAAGCAGGAGCAACATATTTTCAAGTGGAAAAGCCAATGATACATATTATATTTTTGAACATGTAAATAGGCGATAACACTGTTCTCTCTGTTATATGTTAAATCTTTTCTTTTCAAGACAAAAGCAATGCTCAAGAAAATTCTATGTTGAACTATTTTTTATTGTGCACACTGAGACCATCCTTACTCAAAAGTGATATGAAACAGAAACAGAAAGATATTGTGAAGCTTCATAGTAGGCAGGTTATACAAGTTCAAGCATGCTCCCAGACACATGATTTATAAATGGGGTGCAGACATGTTTTCATTCAATGTGATTAAACTTCTTCCCTCTTAAAGAACAATTCTGTGTCCTTATTGTATGGCAGCTGCCCACCTATGAAGTCCTAAGGCTGACTGAGAGAAGGGGTATCTCATGTCCGGTGAAACCACTGATTTCCTCTGGTACAAGCCTTGCTTGGCATACTGTCTACCAGGAGCGCCAATGGCGCAGAGACCTATCCCTCCAGCCTGGCGTGCATGGCGGCACAGGTGGAACTACTTTATCTCCTAAACCGTTGGGGTAAGTTGGACTGAGCCTGCATGTAAATCAATCACCAGAGATCCCCCGAAGGAGAGAAGTAGTAGCTCATCTCTGGTATCAAGAGATCATTCTGGATGTTGTTGTTGTTAGAGGACTGGATTTATGAGTTTGCTTCCCCCTCCAGGTATTTTATTTGGAACAAGGGGAAAGCTGTCTAAATTAAGAAGCATTGAGAATCTGTAACGTGGTGCTGGAGCTGGTGCGGCTGAAGGCAGTGGAGCTCAGACATACCAATGAGTGAACTCAGACGGAGCTGACGTAAAGCGTGTGCATCTGTGTGTGTCTGAGTCTGAAGCACTTGGGAGAAAAAAGAAGTGAAGAGGGATTGAAGACTAAAAGAAAAAGGGAAGAAAAAGCAGGATAAACGAGGGTCTTAATACATCTAACCCAGGGTCTCATTAGCGAGTCTAATTGCTGTTTGTTAAAAGGGATTAAATGAAACCTTCTCCCCAGCTTGGGTCTTTTACAAAGTAAAACAAATATGCTCCAAGCTCAGAAGCACCTGCTCGCTCTTAGATGTTCTCTGACTAAAACTTAATACAGCATAATAAACACAACTGCTCTCCATGCTATTTCTCCAGTGCATGAGTTCAGTCACTGATTGAACTGCATGGAAACAGTCTGATGACACACGCAGAAAGGTACAGAGGCCAAGCTTCTTTACACATGGATATCATGATTGCATCCGTTCACAGTGTGTCCAACCTCCACAACACTCCATTAACACTCAGATTAAACATACACAAAGGCTGTGCGTGAGTAACAAGAGTGATGATGAGGAGGTACACAGACTACTGTTCCTGCTCCTGGTCTGGAGAGAGCTAGAGAGCGTGTCTCCTGTATTTTTATTCAGGCATTCGTGATCCACGGGGCTCTGATGTTTTTTCAGGCGTCATGTCAAATCCAGTTCAGTGCGGCTCATAGTTGTGCGGTTAAAAGGGGAAGGAAAGGGGTGACACTGGTCATTGTAATGAGCACCTGCGAGATGTGTCGCACTAATCCATGTGAAGTTCTAAAATAGAAAACAGTAAAAGTGAGTCTAACAAGAGGCCATGACCACATCCCCTGGTTGTAAAAAGCTGCAGAATCCCGTCTGTCCTTTCCCATAATCCTCTGTGATTTTAGGCATGGAGGATAACGGGCAAGTGCTTTTAAACAGGATTCAGCATGGGTGACTTATGATGGACAAGAAGCCTGAAGACCTGTCGTATAACTTTCTTCCAAGGAACAGTTTATGGCACACATGTGGTAGACTGCAATGTACTCTGAGTCACTATTATTTTAGTTTTTCCTTTTTTTAAAAAATCTGACAGACAATGGTGAGATCATTCAGTTGTTATGAATAATTGCCTTGTTCATTGACTGTTTAACTAGGCACCGTGGTTAAAGTAGCCAGTGGGAAAATGTCTAGGGTCCCGCTCACACTGAAAAAGAATGATTACAGAAGCAAAAACAGAAGTGTCAAAGAAAACTGAACAAGATTCCTCAAACACACAAAGCCTGAAGATCATCTCCATGTTAACCAATAATTGTGTGTCTTTACCCATCAAAATAAAGGCAATTTCACATTTGGTAATAACAAAAAAAAAAGAATTACTACAATGTTTGATGCATAATGTTCACTAGATGAAAATTAATCAAAATTGGTTCTAAATGAATCTCAGTAAACAAAACCTGATACTGCTGAGAAAATTTTTTGCAACAATATCGTTGCTTGAGCTTCTTATGAATATAAACCTGCAATTGTGGTTTTCAAATACTGTGTACAGTATGTATTTCAAGTGGCGATCGCATAGTGCCAGTGCTTTCTTTGGAGTGGATAGACGCTTGTCAAATATAGAAGTAACACAAGATTTATGGCCAGAGGGCTTCTGGGGGGGAAACCAATGACAAAGTCTACATCGACATGACTTTAAACACATTTTGTTTATTTTGGTTGTGATCCTGCAAAGCAACACTTGGCTCCTGTTGCAGAATCACCGAAGCGCTTTACAAGAGCTTTTATGTATCCCCAGAAAAGCAGAAAGACCAAATGTAACCACAAAACATATCTTTGAGAAAATCATATCACCATAAACTTGAATATTCCCAGCCCCTGTGACTGTGCTGATGTGCATACAGTGTTTTCTTAAAGTCTGCAGGTTGTCATTTAATATAAAAATAGAGAAACAAATATGCAGCCATGTTAACAGCATGGATGTTATGAGCAGATTAAAATGGGGAGAAATGGCTGCTGAAGTACAGATTATTATATATCTATACTGGATATAACATGATGAACATTTTTGTTGCCTAGCCCGCTGTGTGTTTAACTGAGCACCATGTAGCCCTTCATTTACCTAACTGTACACTTGATATCACATGTTTTACATAAAGTCGGGAGGGCTGGTGAGCTCAGTGCACGGTGTTAACATTTCCATTTGACCCCTGCGTTGGCCAGTGCCAAGGCCTTTTTCTAGTGAGAAGAGTTTTTCCACCAACTGGCCAAATATGAAATATTTAATGCCAAGTAGCTGGTTACAGCTCCATGTCTTGTCAAGCAAACACCATGCGCCAAAGTTCTTAGGTAATAATCCACCAAATCTCTATCAGCACCAGGGCAGCTATTGTTGGCTCTACTCTGAGGGAAACAGAGCGGAGAATTTACTAGAGATCAACTGAGTGGCACATTATTAAAATGAAGTTTCTCAGCCATGTTTTTTGTACTTCAGTCATGGTGACTACTCATGCTCATGTGATAAAGGGGAAATAAAAAATAGATGAAGCCCAGGAAATATATAATAGCAAACACCAATAACTTTAAAGTCACGTAGACAAGGCACAAAACTCAGTCACTGATGGGCAGAAACCTTCTTAAATAGTGACGTAAATGTGTTGAATGGCAGTGGAAAAGAATATTCAAAAATCAATACAGATGAAATAGTTTTATTACAATTAAATATTACAAAACTATGTTAAAATGTACTAATGTACTAATAAAATGATTTACGATAAAAAACAACAACTATATATCTCACCAATAATTTGGTGAGAGACAACGGTAAGGATTGTTCAGGGTTCCACCATATACTCACCACCACACGCTCTTCACAGCAACTGAATTATTCCAAAGTCCCACTGCTGCTACCAGAATGAAACAACACATCACATCCTGAAGAAAAAATCTACCTGACTCTTTATGTATAAAAAGAGTGAACCCATCTTGCATGGTCATACACAAGAATAGTTCAAACAAAAACCAAACAGTACCCAAATGCTGGAATAATACTACTTGGCCCAAGATTATCTTTGTATCAATTCATTTGCAGTAATTTGATTAAGAACAGCTTGATTTGGCAAAACGTACCATTTCTACACAGCACCCCTTCACTTCTTGCACACTTTATTGTTGTAGATTAAATTCCAAACGTTTACAGATGCCATTTTTGCCCCTCAATCCTCCAAAAAAAACCCAAAATTAAAATTTTTATCAAAAAGAAAATCTACCACACAACTAGAATTGACGGTTGTATGTCTACACTAGTTGTCCAGACTCGTATATGCTTCACACAAACCTTTGACCCAGCAGCACAAACAATCTATACAATCACCACAGTTCCACAGTGGGCACCCAAGATTAGTGTCACCAGTTTAGGATCTGACCAAATGTGAAATATGGTCCCAACCTCTCCTTCTGTTCCTGAGTTATAGCGTTGTATAATGGTGGAATAATAGGGTTTGTGCAGAACATTATGATGTCACAGTGAAGTTGACCTTTGACCTTTTAGATCTAAAATGTCATCCCTTCATCATTTTATCCTGTTAGACATTTGCGTTTAACTGTGTCATAATTATCGTATGAATTATTGAGTTATATTTTGTGCTGTCAAAGTGACCCCTTGACCTCTGACCACCAAATTCTGATCAGTTCATCCTTGAGTCCAAGTGAACGTGAATGGATGATGAACAGACAGATGGGCACGTCGTCCCTCGCCCTTCTTCTCTAATTTCCCGTCAACTCTCTACTGTGAAAAATAAAAAATAAAAATGCCCCAAAATGGCTTAAAAAAGCAAATGTGAAAGCTGCCTTTGTCTGGTTCATGTGAGGATATCTTGACCCCACCTTGACCAGATAAAGGCCTCTAAATACCCTTGAGCTGGCACAATCCGTTCTGCTAGACTGATTGCTTTGCCTCCGCTCCCCCTTCTACTCGCCCGGAGATAGCAGCTGGTTCTCCTCTTTCAAGACTTTCAGCACACTTAAATAAAAACACAGATCTTCCCTCTCTTCCTTTCCTCTTCCCTTCACCTCCTTGCTCCTCTGTCTCCCTCGCTTCATCTCTTACAGTGTAATTATTATTTTGAAAGTGCGGGCTGAGAGGCCGTCCACATTTGGCACTGCCTCACTCGCTAACGCTCGAGAAGCTCTAATACAATTTGACTTTTACTTTATAATGTCTCCAGGAAGACATCAGGGGCCCTTTGTTCCTTCCCTCCCCTGTGTCAGGATGAAGGAAGAGCTGAGGTAGCAGCTGAAAACAGGAGAGAGGAGAGTGGGCAAGGCAAGAGGCAATAAAAAGCAAGGAGGGAGGGGAGAGGAGTGAGTGGTAGGCCTGTTTTTGGATAGGGGGTGAAGAAGAACACGTGGATGAAAAGAGCAAACTGAGATGAAGATAGATACTGAGTGGAAGATGGAAATGGAAAAGGTGGGGAAGGGAAGAGAGAGTGAGGACAGACAGAGAGGGCGACTTGTTAAGTGTAGCGAGAGATGAATGAGAGAGGAGGCTGGTCCCCTGTCCTCCCATCATCAGAGCAGGGTGCTGCTTCAGACCTTTATGTTGGTTCAGCTCCAGCGCTGGCGCAGTCAGGCCAATCAGAGAGAGGAATACTGCGCCTTGGAAATAATGAGACATCCTTGTGAAAGGCATGAAAAGAAAAAGACTTCCCTGTGAACAGACTAATATAATTTAGAGGAGACTCTGCCTGGAGACAACTCTGTTGTCCATCACATAATTTATTTTTAGCAAAGAACAGCACATTGTCGCCTCTCTCTATAGTCCTGATTGTCCTGATGTTATTCATAAGCAGTTCAGCTGAAGTGAGTTTAACCTTTAAACTTTAGCATTAGTATCAGCAGTAGTTTAGTGATTCGGGTATTTATAATGAAACTGCATCTTTTTTTCTGTAACAAAGATGATCTGAAGCAGTGTTAGAAGTTATAGAACTAGTCTTACCAGCTTTGTAGTATTCGTTATTCACTTTGTGTATGTACAGTATACAGTATAGTTTCAACCTAACAGGGTGATACAAATCATTACTATGACACCAGTTTGAGCGGAGAGTGAATGTTTAGCTTTGGAAGACGCTGTAAAACCTGTCTGAAGTTGAACTGCGCTGTGCTGAATTCCACAACATGCATGACTGTCACTCAGCCTTTTCCTCATGCGCCGCCAAGTCCATACTGAGCTCTAACAGGCAGCCACAGCAGGAGCACAGGTATGCAGTGAGATCAGCATCAGCTGGCTGCCAGGGTGGCCTGCGGTGTCATTACTCATGAGTGATGGCTGTCAGTAGTCTCTGTTTGATCCATGAGGCATTTATGGAGAAATAACTTGAGGGTTGATCACAGACATTAAGTATCATGTCTTTCTCTTTCTGCAGAAATGACCGTGTTACTGCACATGAAGAATGTTCTACCAGGAAACAAAAAATTTGACTGGCTAATGGTGAAACGCATTCAACACTAAAATAGCCAAGGTGCTCCAGTGCAATTAAACGGTCAGATATAGACTGATGCAAGTTCATGTTCCGTCTGAGCTCTTGCCAAGAAGTTGCTGATTCCAACGTTAAGATAACATTTTGGTAATTCACTTACATGTATTTTTACTTAAGTTCTTGCCGGTAATGTAGAAAAACTATAGGTAATAGTAATAAAAATGTTACTAAAAGCCAAATAGGCTACAAGCTATTTTAGCACTATTTATGCATGACGCCATATTTTTAGGGCCATTAAAAGCCTTGTATAACTCAGCATTTTGGCTGAAACAGCCCATTTCAAGCCTTTAGCTACAGCCTAGGGGAGTCACTGCAGAGGACGTTTGAGCATAGCTATCACTTGCCTATTGTTCCCAAACAGTAGCTTTTCTAAAAGAAAAGGACGGCTGCACTTAGGGAGTATCCCACTATAGCCACTTTGAAGTTAAAGAATTTTGGAAATACGATATGTTTCTCTACAAGTTTTCAACAAGCCAAGAAACGGCAGTCAATGTCTGCACTGTTCCAAGGCTAACAATGTAGTCTAATCACAAAGCTCCGAGGACTAATCAGCCTGTCTGCGGCCTGCGTGTGAGCTCCGCTGCTGCTCCGCTGCACAGACCGGGGGGGGGGGGATTGGGTTCAGCCTCGCGGCGGGAGCCTCTGTGGAGGGCTGCGGAGCGGTCAGAGTGCCAGGCAGCCAGACTTTGGACCGTGGGCATTTCCTCTTTTCAGATGGCTTCAGTTTAAGGGGCGCTCCATTCTCTCAACCTCTGGCTGGCTGCTCACCAGCCCCTGTGGAGCATCACTCATTACGGGGGCCTGTTGTCCAAAGCCAAAATCTCAACTGCTCCCTAAGCTGCTGCAGCACCACTCCCCGCCATCAACACCTGCTAACACATGACACACAGGCTCCGGCTGACTGCTGGGAAGAACTCCCTACTGCTTTCCCACCTTTGACTAACAAGGCCCTAAGCATCTCTTTCTTTTCCTGACGCCTTTGCTTGTCAGATGCCCCTTTCACTTGTCTTTTTTTTTTTTTTTTTGACCTCATGCTGCATTTCCTCAAAAACGCCTCTGAGTCTAAAAGTCATCACACTTGTGTGTAAAAATAACTGTTATTAGTTGGCAAAGGTGAACCTCTTTATGGTTTGTTTGTCTTAGGGTCCTGCCACATGGTTTCTCTCGTGTGAGTCACCACTGATTTAACAGTTTAACTTGTGTGGAACAGACCTTTTCGCAGATCTATCCTCTGTCCACCAGCTCTGGCCTGGACAAGACCTGGTAGCTCAGTCTCCTGTCTGCTCCACACATAATATACTGGCATCCTCACTGGACCTATGGCTCTTTATTGGAAATTACATCACCTCGTAAAGGGACGTGACCCATTACAAAATCACACTGCTTCTTGTTATTCTTCCTTTGCAAAGAAAAGTCACACTCCTACTCTCATTTAGTTCCGTTTTAATTCTTTCCACCTTGATTTAGTTTGTTTTTCATCACGTGAGCTTCCATCATGCCTTCCAGCTGGACAGGCAGGACATCAAGGCTGGACGAGTGCTTGATTAGAAACACAAACAGCATCCAGGGAGAGTGTACGCTCTTCCTCATACCTCACCATCTGAAAGAAGGATGACAAATTGTCAAAACATGATGTGCAGAGCATGTAGGTTCAGGGGCCGGGCCTTTTAGGATCTGGGAACAAGCTGAGCGATACATCTGTGATTGTCATGATCAGGGTCGAGCCCCTGTCAGCCCCTCACCGTGTTGATACAGACATGCCAAGAGCTCCTAACATGTCACCATGTTCCCCAGTACACGGCAATAACAACGTGAGCTCTACATGTCTGCTACAAGGTCTTTGCGTGCAGCGGGAGCACGCATTGGTGAAAGGATACACATTCTATCAACCTCTAGGGTTTCATTGGAGCGCTTGTTACACAGCTCATTAAGTGTGCCTCTGTTTTCTTAAAAGCACAGATTCATAATGTGATGATGTGTCCGTGTGGGACCACAGTACATGAAATCAAACTTATGTCTTCACATTTCTACGGGGAATCGAGCATATTCCTCCTATTAGCTCACATATGTCTTCTAAGCCGTCAAGACCACATATGTATTTCATATTTGGCAATCAAGGCTATTGTGCTAAAGCCATAATGTCTGCACACCTGCACAAGGAACAGATATTAGATAGAGAATAAATCTTAAAAACAATTAATTTATATCACTAATGGGCAGCTTTTAGCGTCAGATAAAGTAGAGATGATATGATTTGATGGAACTAGTAAGCCACTGCATCCCTCCTATTAAACAGACTCGCTGTCAGTTAGCAACCTTATACAATCAACTTCTGTCTGATGTCTTTTGTGGAGCAGTTCATACTCCAACAAATGAGGGTTCAATGAAAGCCAATAAGCTTCATTAGCTTCCCCTGTTTTGCCTCTGTTCCCTAAAAGATCAGCACTGCCACGACAGTTAGCTGATGGTCAGTGGTTTGATCCTTGTGGAGTTAGTTTACTTTGGATTTCACAGGGAGATTGTGTTGTTTTAAAGGCTGGTGACACCAAGACTTGGAAAAAGACACTACATTTACTCATTTGGCAGATGCTTTTATCCAAACCGACTTACAGGTGAGGCAACTCCGGGTTCAGAGTCTTACCCAAGGACACATCATGTGGACGGGAGGAGCTGGGGATCGAACCAAGAAACCCGCCATCAGTCCACACCCCACTCTACCACATGAGCCAGAGCTTATAGGAGCTGCACATACAGTATATTGTACCTGTGTTTTCACAAGGAAACATCATCACACTATGAATCTCTGCTAGTGTTTAATTTCCTTATTAATAATCATTTTTTTTATCAATGCTGTGGCTACCTTATACGAATCTCAAGGTTTGCTAAAAACAAAGCAGCACATTGCTATTATTACTTGATCAGTGTAAAAGTACAGTTACCTACATGTACCTACAACAAAGCACATTTAAAAGCTGTGTTTTTTTATATATACTGCCCTGTTATGTTAGAAGATTTTTTTATAATGTAAAACATAAATATGCCACTAACTTGATGAAAAATATAAAGCTGTCAGTGGGGAGATTTTGGTCTCATAATCAGTCATTCAGCCAAAAACATAAACTGATCTCTCTAGATCTTTCTGCGGCCCCTTTCAGTCTCAGCTCATCTGAAGCCCAGCGCAGAGCAACAAGCTGCTTACGTATCTTGGAGGTCTGGGCTCCGTCCCTGTGGTGTAGCTGCTGCCACATGGAGGTAACTCTAGCGGACTCAATATTAATGACCAGTGACCAGGGCCTCCTTGTAATCCACTTACCGTCATTACACCGGGTCAGCATGGCTACTGCTGCTGGGCTCTCATACCCCAGCTGGACGCACTGCTACATTCCATTTGAGTGGTGTATGGTTGGAAGGTGGAGAAACACTGTTTTGCTACTTACATTTGCATGTATTGGATTTTACAAAGTTGCATGAACTTGTTCAACTGACAGCGCCGCTGGAAACAAATCAGGACAATACAGACTATTAAAAGAATGCCTCATTGCAATGAAAACAGACACATTTGGAATGCAGGTGATATTTTTTGCCTTTCGTCGGTACTCACTCACCCCTAACAAGGGGAACTCACGGCAGTTTTGAGATGAATTTGTAGCACACTCGAGGAAGGTCCTGACCTCCAGAGTGCTCTAGCTTTAAGGATGACAGTTCAGATCTGTGTAATTAAAACTGCTTCAATAGAGGCCAACAAGGCTCAGGGGAAGGCCGCAGGGAAAGTTTAAGAAAATACAGGTGGACAGCTCCATACTCCTCTAACATAGTCAGTGCCTTTGTGCAACCTCGGCCCCTGTACCCTGCTTTAGCTCCACATGTGTCAGAGGAATTTTCAATGCACAGGACCCTCCAGATGAACTTTTACCCCTTGGACTCATTTACAAATGTACACACAGAGCAGAGTTAACCTGAACAGCCCCGGCAGACAGTGTATAAATACGCCACCCTGCATTAATGACCAACTGCTCTATGGCTATTAGACTGAGCGTGTTGTTATGATTTCCACATATTCTCATCAGCATGAAAAGGTGTTCTCAGGCCGGGGGAGGAACGAAGGGCATCCCCTGTAAATTTCTCACTCACCCACCCTCCCACTCTTAAAGTCCTGAAATTGAGAAATACAGCTCAAGGTAACATGCCCTGAAGACCTTTTGCGTACAGACATGAGGTAATGTTGAGGCTAATTAGGCCAAGGAGACAGGGTGGGCGGAAGCTCCTGGCCTGAAGCCCTATTAGTCTACAGTATAGTCTCCCTACGGTCAAGGGCATTTACCCCAGGATGAGGAAAACAGAGCGGCATCGCTGGCTGGCTCCTACGGTAAAGCCACGGTGATGGACTGAGTCACCACATGAAAGACTAGGCAAAGGCAGGGCAGAGGAATGCTGGAGAAAGAGAAGCGAGAGACTCAGAAAGAAAGGCTCATTCAAGAAAAAGATGAGAAAACTCAGCAGGAGTCTAGGTCCCCCTCCTTCTTACCCGGCGTGCCCACTTCTGACGTTCATGATGTACAATTTGTCATGTTACAAAGGCAGGACTTATCACGTTGAGCCCCGTTCAGGATATTGGCCCTGACGCTGTAATTTTAACCTAGTAAATCAAAATGATTGCAGTGTATATCGTAACGCGAGACACAGACGTTTAGCTTTAATGGTTTCCGAAATGCGTCGGGGGACATTGTATGACATGTCGCTGGGCTTGGGACAGGACAGGCTTCCTGACTTTTCCACAACTTAATCCTCCCTTGTCTCACTGCTCAGCCCAATTCTCCCCCTGCCTCTGCCCTGCTTGTCTGGCTCTGGCCCTGATTTGCTAGACAATGGGTTCACTTAATGCATGGATTTATGGACATGAAAATAAATACATCACAAGGGCAAGAAGGAAAGCAATTCATGAGACCTTACTGCAGTGCAACAGGGGCAACATTAATCTTCGGGATCTGAGATAAAAGCTGAACCTTACTTACTATAAATCCTCAGATTCCAAACGCGTCCTGTTAAACGATTATAATCGTCAGACCAAAAGGGGAATAGATGGAGAGCAAGTCTTTGATTTGGTCAATGTCGGCGTTCATGTTGGAGCTGGGGAAACCATCGCTTTGGCCTTTACTCACATGGCAGCTCACTCCTCAAGGAATGATGGAGAAAGATGAATAAAGAGGAAGACGGAGATTTGTTATCTTAAATCAGGCAGGGGCTGCAGCCAGACTTTTATACAACTTTATGAAGATTTATGAAAGTGTCTCTCTCTTTGCTACAACTTACTGTAGGGCAACGCCATTTACTGCCGATTCTTCATCACATACACCAACCCAAATCTACACAGACAATATTTTTCAGTATTACATCATCACTCATCTAAAGTACCTTTGCATATGTGGCTGATCCCTGGCCCTTTGTTATCCATGTCAGGGGAAAACCTAATCTGTGAACACATTTCTGCTCAGTTAAAAGCAAATATAGCACAGCATTCAGGCTGATGCAACACTCATTACTCTACCAATGGCTTGGGCTCCTCAAGGTGCAGGATGATGACACGTCAAGGACCCCGAGAAGCAAAACAGTATGTCTGTCACTACCTTCGATGATGCTGCATCAGGCGCTGGTCATTTGTTACGATATAAAATGGTCCTGGGAGTTCAGGGAGTATCTCGCACCTGTAGGGCAACTGGAGTGCTATCAAAACAACAGCTCAACACCTTTGAAACGCAAGGAACAGCCTTCAGCGGATGAGATAGTAGGTTAGTAAAGACAAGTAGAACTGTGGAGTGAAACAAGACTACAGGAAAGACTAAAAACTGAAGATGGAAAAGGTGGCAGCAGCTATGTTGGCTCCTCCAAGTCTGAGATGAAGACACCTTTACCCGTGAGAGAAAATGTTAAGGAGGTCCTGAGCAACTGGTCTACCTTTTGTATTGCAGTGTGAAAGGAAATGGGGTCAATTCACACTCACTTAGAACCTCCAGTATGTCACTGTCAAAGCATTCCCTCCAATACTGAACTCCCTGGGACAATGCAAGGTGGCGTTTGTCTTGTGTTAAACATGGACCATTGAGCTTGATGGCTTTTGGAAGGGGAAAACATTGCTCACTCACTTACTCGCTCTCTCAGCTTGCCTTAGCTCAGAGGGCACAGTGGGCCAGCGCAGTGTTCCTGTATGTAAAGCTGGCAGCCCCTGAGTCTCCCCCCGTTACTCAGTTATCCTAATTAGGCAGAAAGACAGGGCGAGACAAAGGCATGGAATAGATGGTTCCTCTCTTCAGCCTGAGTGAGTGCCATTACCTCCTCCTGACCTTTTCTGCCACCTCCTCCTCCAACCTCACTGCATCCGCCTTGGCTGTAAACCCTGCCTCCCCTGCTCCACACAGCCATCAAAGTGAGCACTGTGGAAAAGAGGAAATGTGAAGGTTAGGCGACCTGATTTGAATCGGTTGGGGGATTTTTTTTTTTGGAACTTCATCAAGCGGAGGCCTGCCGAATCCTCCGGTGGGTTGCTGGTCGGAGGCTCAAGAGCCAACTTTTATCAGCCCAGCGGACCCCACCCCTTCACAGAACTACTGTTTTCAAAGGTCCAGTGACATCTGAGTTAGCAATTTGGTACACAGCTGCAGCAGGACACTGGGATTTAATTGGGCTGCACTGCTCTGGTGGTTTCAGCAGTCGCTGCATTCAGGCCCATTTTGGTCCAACAAATCTATTTTACGATCATACTCCACCTGGATTTCCGGGTAACAGCTAAAAGTGCATTTAAACCATATTAATTAGCATTTTCTTTTGCAGATTCAAGAAGTTTGTGATGATGACAAAAGAGTTTTTTGCTGCTGAAAATTTTCCTGATCCTTTTCCATCTTACACATCGTTGTTGACTGCTCTCTGTCCAGTTTAAAGACATGATTTAAATCAACACCTTGGAAATACAAGTTTAGTTGGATCTCCTTTAATATAAAATGCAGCAGTTATCAAGAATAATGTAAATTCAAACGCTTTGCCTCATAAACAGCATCTCATTTACAGCAAGAAATTAAAATCATTTTCTGGAGAATGTACAAATATGATTTGGATGAATTAAACAGATTTCAGAGGGGTCATATATGAAGAAATAAAAAAGTAAAAATCTTAATGTGAGATTAAAACAAAACAAAACAAAAAAAAATTGTGTGTTAAAATCCCTTTTAAAATGTATCTTATCTTTACTGAACAGCATATATACTCAAATTACCCTTTTTTAAAATTGACAGAAATCAAATATATAAATATCATAATTGTTGTGAGAAGGTTAAATAAATGCATCATCATAAATGATGATGACTTTGCAACTTGTGGTGGACATACAGCTGCTGTACAGCCAGTATAAAAGCCAATTTTAGAAAGTAAAAAAACTGTACGTTTATGGGAATTGTTTGACATTGAGGGAAATTAGTTTACTTGCCTACTTATACCTATATGTTAAGTATGGCGCTAGAGCCAAGAGGTGAATAGCTTAGCTTAGCATAAATACTGGACAAAGTTTAAAGCTGGCAAATTAACACATATAGATACACATACACAGAAACAAGTTCATAAAATCGCAACTTTAGATGCACTACTGGGTGTAGTTTTTAATTTTGAGGAATCAGGCTAGCTGTTTCCCCCTGCTGCCAGTCATGCTAAGCTAAACTAGCCACCACATGGCTCTACAGCATCGTACTTATGTATGTGTAGACATGTACTTCCAAAATGTTGCGCTTATAATCTGTAAAAAAAAAAAAAACTCTTCAACAGAGTGTCATTACATTGGCAGCAAAGATCTACAAAGGCTGTAACAATGTTAATGATAATGATAGAGCCATGATTTATTAATGACTAGCTGCTTTTAAAATCAGTTTCCTAGAAATCAGAGTTTAGTATTGCAATGATAGAAGTTTAAAAAAGAAAAGCACTGAGTAAATTAGACTGGGAATGGGAGACTCAAATTAGTAATATACTTCTAATGCTCATAAATTCAGGAGCGGCTACTTAGCATTTCTCTAAATTAAAATCCTGGACGTGGGCTATGGACCCCGCTATTAGCAGCTGCGCTGAAGCCACTTTTATGTGAATAAAAATAAAGCCTCCACCCTAATAAAACAGAATTGTGAACATTTTCTTCTAGCAGACAGCCAAGAGTGTCCAGTTCTGGGACTTTAAATGGCAAAGCTGTTATGCTGGGCACCTTCATATGAAGAGTGGCTTTTCAAAATGCTCCTAAATGGAAATATATAACACCTAAATAAAACAGCTCTTTATGTGCTTTGTAGGGGGAAAAACTAGACTAGGGTGATGAAATCAAAACACTTGAGTGAAAGAAGAGATGCCTCGAATGTGAAAAGCTGTCAGAGAAGAGGCGACAGTTAAGAACAAGTTTCTCTAAAAGTCAAGATATGTATATAAAAAGGTATGCAAAAAAAAAACAACTGAAAGATAATAGAAAATATATTAATTTCTCTTAAATAAAATTACACTTATTGCCCTTACTTGAAAGTGTACCTGACAATGTTTTGTTTGGAGCAACAGTCATGGAAGCATTTTAGAAGCACAGAAATATAGTAAGACAGATGGCAAGTATGTTTTCTTTCCTCTCATTTTTCCCCTCAGAGGTTGTTTCTCTCACAGACATATACATGTAAGTTGTCCACCAAGAAGAAATATGTCAATCCCTTTGGTTTCTAATGGTCTAATGTTACAAACGCCATAAAGAAGGGGTCCTGGTTGGCAGGTTGCTCATGTGCTGGCAGGACTGCTGGCGCTACGATGGTCCAGGCTCGTTCCACATTCTGGTTTTGGACCAAAGAGCTCCAGCTCGTGGCCATGGTTGTGTGACCCAGACTGAGACCCAGTTCCATATCCAAGACCCATATTCTGGACGGACGCCCTCTGCCTCAACCCTGTCAGATCTGGTCAGACCTGGAGATTCACATCCAGACCGCAGCCCGAGGTCTAAATCCAACCTGATCCCAGGCAAAAACGTATTATTTTTAGCTCTGTGCACCTCAGGTATGGCGACACAGCAGTCTGGCGCTGTCTTGTTTTATTCCCGTTACTCCACCCACCCCCTCAACACCAGCCGCAGCAGATATAAAAAAGATAAAAACCTGCATATTTTTCTCAAAGCCCTTCCCTTTTCTCCTTTTACAGTAAGTGCGGGTCTCAGGAGTGAGTCCAGCTGACTGGAACCCAGTGAGTTTCCGTCTCAATTTTCTTTAATGCCAACCGCAGCTCACTGAAGGCCGCAGAGAGGTCGTCGTTCACTATGACCTTCTCAAACAGATGACCGTACTGAGTCTCCATCGACTGGGCCGTGCTCACCATCTCCTGAAAGTCCTCCTCCTGCACGGCATGTGAGAACAGAGGGGAGAGAGAGAGATGGAGGTGAATATGACACAAAAGGAGATATATTTGCACAAACCATGAAAAGCTGTTCATTTCAGGCTGTTCATCTGCAGGAAGGAGAAAGCACCAGCCACAGTAAACAAGAGGAGAGATAATTCATATACTGTAAACACAAATTACACAGCCTTGAACACGCAAATAAACATAAAGTGGCCCGCACAGAGCCCGTTATAACCTCCCAGAGACATGGTACCCACACATGAACCCTGGCACTGACCATGCACTGAAACCTCTACATACAACAACCTGACCTCAAGGAATTTTCATAATTTCCTCTGCAGAATACACACAGTTATCCAATTCAAAAAGAAAATACAATATCCTCAAAATAAGCGGAGGAAAAAAACATAACCATAATTTACTAAAGACAGACATGTAAAACGCACATTGCTGCAAGTCTGGATATTATATGTGTGACAGGGTGATGACAGCTTAAGGACAGTGCTGTTTCACTGTCGGAACCGAGATCTCAGGCAAACTTTAGGTGTGCAAAGATTTCTCAAAGCTGGAAGAGGCAATAATCTCGTCTGTACGTGTGCCTGAATGGGCGGAGCACGGGCGTAAGACTCGAGTCATGAATCAGATCATCTCAGACTTGACAAAATCAAAAAACACATTGCAGCTCAGTTTTGTCTCCCACACCGACGACTCTCTGACTTTGGCCTTTCGACTGGCATTGAGCCCAAAGGTGAAAAATGTACAGTCCAGGTGTGACAGGTGTGTTTGGCAGCGCAGACCAGCAGACAGACAGAAGCTAATACCTCGGCTCAGATATTATAAGCAGTTGTAATTTTGCCACAGGAATAACAAACTAAGGTCCAAGTGATTCACTTAAATGTCATTAGATTTATTTGAATGTGATAACCACACATTTTTAAAAAAGCAGAGATTAATGCTTATTAATTAAATGACAATATTAAAGTTCAGGATTTTGACGTGACTTGGGACTCGGCTCAGAACCTTAGAGCCAAGACTTGAGACCTCTGGTACAGCACAGTTTCATCTGACAGGTATATCCTCCATCTTCCATTCACTTCTAGTGTAGATAGTATGATGATGAAGGAGACAATGAAGCACTATGTTTGGAAATGGAAATAAAACAGGTGAGATAAATGTGCCTCAATGCGTTTGTTGTGCACTTCAGGTACTGCAGCATCCGGTAAAAGAGGATGAGGACTGAGATTAGGGAGCTGTATAAAATGTTTGCATGCTGACATGGAGGCTTAAACCGGGGGTCCTCCAGGGAATGGAGAGTTTTCCAAGTCAGTATGCAAATCAGACGTCCAGTGTAAAGAATAAAACCATGTGCTTACTGTGAGGAACAGCCAAGTAACATATTTTTATCAGGCTGGGAGTAAATATTGCCGATCTGGGGCTCCTGTATTCATAGATAGAGTGTTCTGAAAGAGGCCAGGTATCTCTCCGCGGTGGTCCCTCTGAGGCTTTCTGGTTTCAGCTGTGTGGGCCCTGGCTCTTCCTGCCCTCGGTGCAGCAGCAGGGCTGAAGTGGCTGCACTGATTTAGCCTCATGCTTTTACTGGGAACACTCAACTTTAGATTTCTGGACAGATATGGTTTTATAGTGAATCCCTCTGCCAAACACACAATTATAAATACACACAGATGCACATTCATGCGCAGAAACTCAAACACACAAACACTCTCACACACACACGCACACACATGCTCCCACACCCACAAACATGCAGGATCAAGCTGAGTGTGTGTGTACAATGTGTGTACACACATAAACACAGCCTTATTAAAGCTGAAAACTCCTAAACGGCTCAGTTTTTAGAGACGCTCCTTCCAGCCAGGAGTTCCTTCACAATGTTTCTGGTGGTTTTCCGCTTCATAATGGATTAGCTGCGCAGCTAAATATAAGCACTCATTCACTGTGACACTAAGAAAAAAGCCCTGTCTGCTTTTTTTGGCCTGGCTGTCGAGCATGTATCTACCTTGCAGTAACCCACTCATGCCATTTTGTGAGGAACATGAGATGGTTTTGTCATCCCGTATCTTGGAGGACGACAGGAAGCCTTATGGCGGAAACTGTTCCACTGTGGGACTATAGTCTCTGTCATGTGGACTGAAGCCCCCGCAGGACTTCCACTGTTGGACCAGGACTTAAAGATGACCACTGTGTCCAGCAGCCAGCAAGACAACCCCTCTGACCTGTCCTGGCAGCTGAATGAACCTGGAAGAGTGTGCGCTGCTTTGTGTGTGTGCTGTTTTCCATGTCCAGCAGCGAGTCTCTGAGCCTGACTCTTGTCAGGCCATTCCAGGTAAAAGAACATTAATCACAGCAGGAAGCTGCGTAAGGGACAGCGAGCTGGGCAGAGAGATGGAAAGAGAATCAGAAAACTAAAAAAAAATATTAAGATAGATGTGGGGAGAAATAAAAATGGCAAAATATGAATATAATGAAGGTAAAAGAGGCAAATGGAAAGCTGGGCAAGTCGGAGTGAGTGGATATTCTTTGGCATCCAGTGATCCGTGCTGGATCGCTCTCCTCAGAGGGCAGTTTGAGCTGATGCCACTTCTGGAGGGCCAGACATGAGAAGTAAAGCACCGGGGACTCATTTATCCCCACTGCCATTAGATTGCTTAATTTCCACATGAAATGATGTAGTGTCTTGTGCCTGTTTAAGTACTTCGCTCTAACACAGATAAATGGCAGATTTCATTGCACAATATGAGGCCACTGACTCTAAGTCTGGTTTTTACCACTGATGTTTCTCCTTTGCTACAGGCTTAAGTCAGTGAAATGTTTTTACGGCTTGTATTTTCACTGTTTTCTTTATTGAATTTATTAGATTTGTGATTTTACTGTGTCCGTTTTACTGTAAATTCTGTCTAAAAAGGAAAAATCCCCCTTACGGGACTATAAACCTTTTCAACACTTCAGTGGCACAAAACAGCATGTGTCTGCCCCAGGTATCATCTTTTAAAATACCACACACACACACACACACACACACACACACACACACACACACACACACACACACACACACACACACACACACACACACACACACACACACACACACACACACACACACACACACACACACACACACACACACACACACACACACACACACACACACACACACACACACACACACACACACACACACACACACACACACACACACACACACACACACACACACACACACACACACACACACACACACGCCACATCCTCAGTAAGAAATCTGATTTATTGACGCCAGTAAAACACACCTGTATTCTCTATTTAAATAAGTGTCGAAAACCAAACAGATCTTTACAAATCACTTTTGAACGATTGTGGTAATTTCACATAATGTGACATTTTCTAGACACAACCACCTAATTTATGTGTTGCATCAGACTGTTTTTGCTTGTTCCTGCATCGCGCTTCAGCTCCTCTTTTTGAAAACCCACTCTGAACCGTCTCCAGCTCAAACAATGAGGCTAAAGTCGGCCCCGCTCTGCTGAAACAATGAGACGACTGTTCCTCAGCCTTTATCATTAAAGCAGACCTGTCTCCGAGAGAAAAACAGCTGGCGGTGGATAGAATCTGTCTGAGATGACTCACCCAACAACAGCTTCTTCTGCGGAGCCTTTAATAGCAAATCTGTTGTGGCTTAAGTCCTGTCAGTGTACATCCACACAGAACCTGGTTTGTTACCTGGCTGAAATATGCCTCCATGTCACACAGTTTTATAGAGGTTTGTTTGTATTACTTGGGAGAATATAGAAGCTAATAAAGGGACATTGAGCAATAAAAGCAACAACTGCGGTGGATTGTGAGCAGTCATCCTGTTTCTCATTGTGCTCTGGACCCTTGCTGGGAAACAAGGAAATAATAGAAGCTGACTTTGTGTCTGCATCAAGGTTTTAAAAGCTTGACAGCGAAATAAATATCTACGTGATGAATCGCAGTCGACCTTCAACTGAGATCTCGCCACACTCTGAACTTTATATGTGACAGCTCCTGGGTGCATCTGAGGGAGGAGAGCTGACTCTCTGAGGGGGAGGGGGACTCTGGGCATCCAGCGGCTACACTCCGCTGGAAGCATGGTGTAAACCAACAGGTGACGCAGTGAAAGGCAGCTTGATTTGACACAAGTGATCCAAAATTTATGGTGACTTTAATAGTTGGGACACTTTGGTGCAGCGTGAGGTCAACACTGAAGCTTTTCAGGAGGTTTTTTATTTTATTTTGGGAACTACAGGTGCTGATTTCATGAGGTCTTTAAGATGCTCACCGTCCTGACAGGTGAAATTGTAAAGAAACCTTTGCAGCAGTAAAACGCTTTTGCCTGAAGGACGTGAGTAAGCGGGGGGGATTATTGTAAAAAAAACTATTATCTGTCCACATTCTTTGTTTATGTCCTCAGTAAAGAAACAGATAAATCATACATAAATAAACATTAGGTGCATCAGGTTCATCAACACTTCCCTCCTCCTCACAGCCGAGCTTCAGCTCAGACTTGCGGTCAGTCAGTCTCCATCTCTTTGATGGCCTTGTCTTTCTCTCTCAGCCTCCCTCTCTCTTCACCCCCCCGCGTCATATCGGGCCACCCCGGGTGTATCGCTGACCAAGACCTTAGCTTTAATGTTGCTTGTGGTGATCCAGACACGCGAGCGAGCAAACGCCGGACCCGGTGAGGCTGGGAAAACCATCATCCACCTTCACTCCCCCTCTCCCACCCACTCCCCCACTCCTCCACCCGTCAACTTCACAGGAGCACACAACGTCGGCTAATTGGTTTCATCTGCGTCCCCGCTGGGCTGGGATAAAGGTGTGTGGAGGGATGACCTCATCACACACGCACGCACGCACACACGCACACATCATGTACACACAGGGTCCAGATAGTGTTTCCGTCATTTCTTGTGCTGTTAATCCGTTAGGTGTAAAGCCATGTGTTTCTACAGTATAACACCATCTCATCATCGGACTCCAAGTGTGTTCACCAAACGCAAAAAGGTTACACCCTGTGCACTCATTGTGTCAATACAAACTTAATAAATAAATGTATTTCACATGTCTGGAAGCCCTTTGCTGTCTGTGTCTATGCTGTATGTTTAATATTTAAATCTTAACTTAATGAAGCCCTTATTAGCTGTATCCTGTTATTTTCTGCTGTAATTACCTCGCAAGGTTCATTAAACTTTCATCTAACTTAATCTAATCTGAATAGCGCAGCAAATCAAACCTGACCCATCTGGTACTTCGAGCAGTTTAAATCTCTCTAAACAAGATATTATGTTGATCAATGTGATTCTGTGTGAGACGTAAACTTTCTCCCGTCTAGACATCCTCTTACCGTAAACGCTTTGGCCGATCCCTTGTCGTCCTTGCCCGATATGATCCTGGCGTTCTTTCTGGTCTCTCTCAACCTCTCAATTGCCGGCGGCTTCACAAACACCACG
Source organism: Seriola aureovittata (assembly GCF_021018895.1). Classification (NCBI taxonomy): domain Eukaryota; kingdom Metazoa; phylum Chordata; class Actinopteri; order Carangiformes; family Carangidae; genus Seriola; species Seriola aureovittata. The sequence goes on along the minus strand of NC_079383.1, from coordinate 4,303,425 downwards.
AAGGGTTTGAACTCGGCCGTCCGTAGGTGCTTTATCGTCTGGACGGAGACGAAAGAGAACAAATATGAATGTAGGAGCCGTGTGTGAAGTGTTGTCATCCAGCAACAAGAAGGGAGGACAGTGATAAAACAAGAATGTGAAAGTAATTTAATGTACATTTATCAATGGCATAATCATGAGGTGTCAAAAAAATGAGGAGTGAACTTAATGTAGGGGTTTCCAGCTTTGGGGGGCCGGGAACTCCCCAGGCGTCACAAATGTCAGGGGTTGTGAGATCATTAAATGAAGGAACCTTGGAAAAAAACTAGAATTAACGCCTTGCAGTTGTAGGTCATGACCATTTGGATACAAAATGTCATCACTTTATCCTTACGGACATTTCTGTTGAATTGTTTCTTGATTAGTGTAGCAATTCATGAGTTACGGCCGAAAAGGTGTTTTGTGAGGTCACAGTGACCTTAAACCTTGACCTTTGACCACCAAATTCAAATCAGTTCATCCTTGAGCCCAGGTAGACATTTCTGACAAATTTGAAGGGGAGATATAGAGGGACAACCTGAAAACACCTTGGCTGTCGCAGCGTGGAGGCATAAAAACTGAGTCTGATCAGTTGCCATGGATGATGTTCAAAATTAACTGACAACTCTGTTGATAATCAATTCATTATTGAAATTTTCAGCAAACATGTCAAACAATTTTTGGTTCCGGTTTTTCAAATGTGAAGATTTGATGCTTTTCTCTGTTTTATCTCATTGTAAATCTTTTTTTTATTTTGGACTGTTTGTCAAAAAAATAAAAGGATATAAATTGAACCAAGAAGCAAAAACTATCAACTAACAGGTCAGATCTCGTGACGACGGGGTTACCGTGTTGTAACGGTGGATGAAACAAATGACCAGCCTCTGTCTGCTCTTCTTCTCTCCTCTTTCTGGTGACAATTGCATGAAATAACACCAAGAATCTGGTCCTCCAGAGGTAAAAGAGAGGTCAGATTTGAGTAGCGGTGGCGTCAGGCTTTGGTCCCGCCTCTGGCTTCTCACTGTGCTAATAGGCAGTGGGTGCAAACCCACAACTGATAGGAAGATGAACAAAAAGGAAGGGACAGGGGAGGAAGCACTGGGAAGCATTCATCGTGGCTGCTCTGTAAGTCAAAGTGGGAGCAATAACATGCTTTGACACTGCCACTGATCTTATCCATGAGTCATGTTGGGGAATGGGCTCATTGTGGAGGTAGGGGGATGACTATTGGCTTACACCAGCACGCCACAAATGCTCACAAAAAACAAAAAAGTACATAAATAAATATACATACACCCACATAAGCTTCCACTGACGGGTTCTCACACTCTTTAGCTCAGGGCTCTGGGCTCAGTCTCAATGCTGCTCAGGCCAGGGTGGTTTGAGAGCGTGCCAGGCTAATCTATATAATGGTGTATTTGTGCCTGTGTGTCATTATCCACTGAGAGAAAACAAACAGAGAGGAGCTGGTGGGGCAGAAGCTGGACGGCAGATACAGGCCCGGCCCTGGATTAATGGGAATTGTGCTCAGGGGTTTTGTTGGGGCTCAGTGACAAGCCGGCCGTTTGTGTAGGGTCTGATCGCCACCACCCAAGACACATAAGCCAAAGAGGAAATCTTCAAATGGAGGAAATTAGCGGTAATTGCTCCCTCAAAATGCCCCCTTTAAAAACCTGCTTTTGGTAACCCAGTAAGCAGCCAAGGCCTCGGGAAACAGCCGGAGAAGAGAGATCTGCTTCCGAGATAGGTAGAGGCCGAGGTGCCGGGGGGCTAAAAATACAGGTGAGTGAGGGATGGTGGGATGACGAGATGCAGAGGAAGGGTTTGTATCACTCACGTGAGGCTGGACGTCCAACAGGCACACTTTGTCCTTGGAGAGGACGGAGCGTACAGAGTCTAAGCTTGTCCCGTAGTAATTCCCTTTGTACTCGCCGTATTCAATGAACCTGAGGTGGAAGGAGATTGGAAAGAGAGAGGGGTTGTTGATCATTCTTAAGTATTTTATGCGCATTAATGTCCCTTAGGAGTAACATTGGAATCCCATCCTAATCTGGCCGACTGTGTCAGCACAGTCCTGAGATTCATATTAGAAATAATGACATATATAAACCCTACAAATCCACAGAGACAGTGGGATCACTCTCTCAACCGCTGACAGATCAGAAGATAGCGTTCTCCAGCAGAACCTAAAAACCAGACACTTTGGCTGAGTGTGTTTTTATATAATCTCCTACGCTACCCTTTCAATCAGTAACACCTGTTTGTTCCAGAAAGACCACAAAGCTCCTTCAATCCACCAGGATTTTGGCCCTGCAAAGCAAACTGCATGGGTGTAAGCAAGCAAGCAAACTCTTTTCCACCAGATAATCTTCCCCCTTTCACACCAATCAGATGTCATGAGAGGAAAAAAAGAAAAGCCACCGGCGTATTTTTAGCTGAAAACAAGGAGGAAAAAAGGCAGCGAGCAGAGTAACGACGTGGAAAGAATTTGAAGCTAATAGGACGCCGTGCTATGTTTGCAGTCAGCTCATGACGACTGTGACCAACGGCATGTAAAAAGAAGGTTTTATGGTAATTCCGCATGTAAGAAAGTTTTACTCAGCTTCTTTTTTTTTTTTTTTTTTTTAAAAGGCAGGTTTAAATCTCAACAAACCTCATATTCCGTTATGGGAAATTCATTTAAGAGCTTACAGAAGCCTGTGTTTAAAATCTCACACCTTGCAGCAGCGTTCTGTGCCGTTTGACACCAGAGGAGAAGGTATATAGATCACAGCAAAGCATGCCAGTGGAGCTTAGTCTATATTAAGAGTATGGATTGTTGCCATTTTGACACTGAACAGGGCTTCCCTTGGGAAAGCTGTTGGAGTTAAACACACGTTGTTGTGGCCCCAGTTCACAGACCTTTTATTTCTGCGCATTGTTTCTGCTGCATGCAATGAGGCATAACGCAAACAAGTTCATCTCACCCCTCGCCTACTTCGCTGCCTTGTAATTTCAGAGTGGAGTGTCCCACGCATCCACCCCACATCACAGCCTGCCACTCACCCCTCCGACTCCCTGAAAAACATTGCATGCCTCGACCTGCACCGCAACATGGCCTAAATATACAGACCCCTTTCCCTTCTTCTCCCTGCATGCTCCGACACTCAGTATGCACTCACCAGCACACTTCCTTCTATGTCATATATGTTTGCGTGAGTAAATGTTGCATGTGCACCATACTATACATCTTTTTTTTCTTCCTCCCCCTCCAGCTCATGTGAGACCAGCAGAAAAGGCATCAATCATTCCTATGACTATTACAACTTGGATTTCAATTTGTTGGCCACAAATGTCAAGGCGGGCCGTGGTGTGGCTGCATTCACAGAGAGCGCCTGAGGAAGGGAGGAAGCAGAGACAGGAGACCTCGGGGCCAGTGTCTGGAGATCTGTTACCGACACAGGGCCCGGCCCTGTCAACACCAGCTCACACTCGGTTACAGAGACACACAGACGACAGCGGGGAGGCTGTGTATGAACAGTGGCAGCAAATCCTGGACTAGTCATACTGCTGCACTGCCTCTAGTGGTTCACACACAGCGAGGGATTCTGTTGTTTTCATTAGGGTGAAGGTTCTCAAATGTCACATATTTAAAGGTTTTTCATTAAACTTTGAAATACTAAAACACCACATTAAACATCACATGCATGTGATTGGAAAACATGTCATTTCTTCTAATGTGATTAGCGTTGAAAGATTGGTCCATTAATTAATTAGCTGAAGTAAAAACTCATCAAGCAAAAATGCAATGTTTATACTGTTTTTAAATCACTGTAATTTGAATATCTTTGGGTTTTGGAGTGTTGGCTGGAATATGAACACATATGCTCAGTGTCTTGCAAAGTGCAATGGATTTTTGTCACTATTTTCCAACATTTTCTGACATAACAATTACAGAAAATAATATTTTTCTGTCATCATTATTTTACTGGCTGAGTATTACGGCCACTGTAAGAGAAAAACACATTGAAATTTTGAGAATAAAGGCAAAACATTTGGAGAAGAAGTTGATTGAAGAAGTAATGTTACAGGAATGAAGTTGTAAGTTCACAAGAAAGAGTCATAATACTGGAATGTGAAAATAGTCAACACTGTAGGGGGAAGAAAAAGTCCTATTATTTCCAGAATAAAGTCTAAATATTATGGGATGTTTCCTCCATCGTAGTAAACACACGAGAGCAATCTGTTCAGTTTATGTGTCACGTGAAGGTTGTGGATAGATTTCAACAATAAGTATCTTATTATAGATTTTTTTTTTGGGGGGGGGGCTTTTTATGCCTTTATGACAGCACAGTAGAGAGACAGGAAATGGGGAGGCAGAGAGAGGGGGAATGACACGCAGTAAAGGACCGTCCGATGCGGGACTCGAACCGGGGCCTACTGCAGATATTATTATAGATTTGAAGACACTAGAAATCAAATGAAGTCTTTAAACAAAGAAAGCATCAGCTGGACACCTGCTTGTTGGACAGCTGAGCCAGAGAGTGCAGAGATCAGCTCATGTTCATATGCGACATTTTGTTCTTGAAATTAAAACCCACTTATTTCATCCTAAATCAGTCAGACTTTATTCTCAGAGCATCATGTCTTTTTCTCGTAAAATAGGACTTTATTCTTGAAATGTTATGAAATATCTCCAATTAAACATATCTAGAATTTCTTTTCCCTTACACTGCCTTTATTAGTCCATTGTGTGAAATAGTAAAGTCCCATTATTAAGAAATAATTAGTATTTAAGATGAACTGGAATCAACTTTATGACTTCATGAAAAAGGCAGTCTAACTGAAAAGAAAATCTTCCTCTCGCCAAGTCATTTCTGTCTTTCATTGACTCCTGGTCTGGCTCTGGCATAATTATCAAAACCTGCGACAGTTCAACACATTACACACATTGCACATTTTGTGTTTGTGTTGTAAATGAAGAAAAGGAGGGAAGAGGACTCAGTGAGACAGAGAAGATACTTGGTAAAAATGGAAGTATTTGCAGAGCGGGGGAATAATCACAACATATGGAAGAAGAGTTGTGTGACCTTATTTTCTCTTGTTTAAACTTTGCTGTGTGCAGCCTGTCTACACTAGAGATTTATTGTTCACAAAGTGGAGCACCTGCAGTTTTAAGGCTCTTAAAGTTGTAAACATTGTTATCATTAATGTCTGTGGTGTGTGTCCACTGTGCCTGTCTTTGTGCATGTGTTGGTTGTGTCACCAGTTTGTTTTTTCTCCTTCTCTTATACCAGTCACTGTGGTACCTACTTGTTGTTGTGGATGTCCGTCTCAAAAAGGTTCTTGGAGATGAAGTGGTACTCCACGCCGTCGCTCTCCTGGTTCCTCTTGGCCCGACTCGTGTCTGAGAGAAGAGGAGAGAGAGAGAGAGAGAGTGATTACCTCAAACCCAGACTGTCTGACTCACTGTTGAGGCTGAAACCATCTGAACTGAGCCCCTTATTAACATCGCTGGAAGTCTGAAACATAGCGCGCTGGGCCATGCCAACCCTTGTATATATTATTGTGTAATAGCACTATAAAATACACAACCTGTAGAGCTGCAGCACTAAACTCAGACACTAAACTGACATTCAGCAGAGGTTTACTGTGTCTTATTAAATTTGTCTCTTGTAATGTGGCTGCAGAGCCTGTAGGAACAGAAGCTGTGGCGTTAGCCGGCAGTGCTAGCCGCTGCAAGGTAATTGAGTTTGGGAGCTCTCATTAACATCAAGTCTCTACATTTACTTGGCCGTAAACCATAAAACCTTGCTGTAAAAAGGGCGGGGGCGGGCGGCACGTGGAGAGAACGTGAGCAGCGCTGGTGGATTTGTAAGGGCCAAGAGGTCGACTCGCACTCCGGCTCGTTTCAGGAACGCTTCAAAGGTCAGAGGGGAGAGGTGTACACCCGTCAGACACTCTGACCAGCTCCAAAACAAACTATTAAACTTTTATCACCTGCAAACAAAACTGCCAAGTTCTGCTTTCCTCTCCTCTGAGTCTTTCTTTTTCGTCAGCATGTGTTGAGGCTGTGCCCTCGTAGTGGACCGGTGCCTTTGTTTTATATGGTCCAGACTGATCTACAGGGTTCATGGAAAACCAATGGTGTGATTTATACAATGTGTCACTAGCTTGAGAAGGAGAGACGGCCATAAATCCAACCGTTGTGGAGAAGACAGTGAAGAAGATCAATGACTTTCTGTCATCAGCCTCAGACAACAGTAGGAAAAACAGGAGAAGGCCTGAGCAGCCGTGTCATAAGATAACATATACTTATACCTCCCCGTTCAGAAACGTGTAAGACGCAGTGCCAAACGGCCTCTCCGTAGTTACACCAACACCATCCACCATGCATTATTTTGGCATCTGCTTTGTGGCACAGAAAATAATTACAGTGCAACAAAAGAATGTGCATCCGTTCATTCTCAATTCATGGAAAATATCAGTCAGCTTGGACTGGAATCAAAATGTTTAACCCCCTACTCTAATGGCTTATTGCAATGCTCCTTGAGTTTCTTAGATGACTGGTTTACATTTTACAGCGACAAGTAGAAAGAGAGAGAGAGAGAGAGAGAGAGAGAGAGAGAGAGAGAGAGAGAGAGAGAAAAAAAACCAAGGCTTAACCAGGGCCACAAGCCGGTGGTCTCCCCAGCTCCGGTTTTCAAATTAACAAAAAGGGGTAATGCTTTTGGGCTTAATCCGAAACAACAGCAAGTGTTAAACACATCCATGTGTCCACTGGCAGCAATCAAACATTAAAACGGAGGGAGATGAGATACTTTCCGAGTCTCTTTCCTCTCAATGAGAGCCAGCACTTGTGCCATACGTCTTCTATATGGGTCAGAATCAGACTGTCTGGGCTCTATTAAACACAGCATCACAGGTCACATTTGAGAGCAATTAACAGGCCTTGTGGAAAAAAAGGCCCCACCGATGGGATTTTAATACCAGGGACATTTCAAGTGTCAGACTTTGACTGGGACACATCCATTATGCCGCACGGCATGTAACAAACACGGCAATTAATATCAGCGGACCTCATATTTCCTCAAAACTCGTGTCGCACTTTCCCTCCAAGCCCCAGATGGTAACTACACAAGGACTAATGCCACTGCCGTGCTTAAATGTATAAATCAGAAAGATTTATTTGTCCCAACATGCTGGCTGTGGGACATCTCAGAGCTGCAAAAACCTAAAAAATGCTGGCAAAGTGTGGAGAGCCAGTCGTTTGCAGCAGGGCTGGATGGTGTTCAGAGTTATGGCAGGCTGTCGTTAGGTCCGTAAAAGGAGAAAAAGGGAGGCGACAGAGTGGGAGAAAGAGACAGAAAAAGACAGAAAGAAAGTGAGAAATAAATTGAGAGAGAAAGGAGAAAGAGTAGCTTGGTGCCAATTCGTGAAGCAGTGGAATGGCATGTCTTCAGAGGTAGAAAAACGCCATTTCCTCCATCATTTGGAGCTTGTCAGGCGGCCTGTGAAAAGCTGACAATTACACAGGAGGAGAACCAAGCGCCCAGGCCTTGACAGTACCAGCCGCGCTGCCTGAGATCTGCTGCCTGTGTGTCGGCGCGAGCCTTCATCGCTCAGGCGGCACAAGCACTGTCACACGCTGTGAAAACTTAACTGGAACAAGTAAGCTAAACATCCTTCACCTGAAGTGATTATTTTGATTTGTTGCTAAAAACTCACAGGGTGCACTGGAGCGCAGTGCAGTCGGAATTTGATCTGGCATCTTGTGCGCTTACATTTCTCTGTGAATGTGTTTCCAATGTGTTTGTCTGGGTGGACAGATGTACGAGAGGCTTCACGGGTACAAATGGATTCAGAAGATCTGAGAGGGAGGTGTGAGATCCACACGATGGGACGGCTGCAGTGTCAGTTGCTTCATGTTTGGGGGGGGGGGTCCTTCCTCAGGTAACAAACATCAATGATGAAAATGCTATAGACTTAAAGGCAATTTGTTCTTTTTGCTTATTGAATCTTCAGAAACACTTTGATGTTGTTGTTTTCACCTGGAAAATACTGGTGAACTCTAGAACTTGGTTGTAAAAGTTTTTGTTTCAACATTTCACCTTTTTCTGCAGTAAAAAGAAACCAGATCTTGGAAAGTAAAGAAAAAGTGTCCACTGCTCTCCCTTCTTCCTAGAATTGATCAGCGGTTCCCAACCTTTTCCAACTCAAGGCCCACTTCAATCTCTGAATGTTGGCAGCCCACACGACCACGTTCTCAGAGCACTTTTTATTTTAATGACAACAACTGAACATTCAGGAGTGAACTGAGAGCAGGGGAAGCTCAAGTCTTCTTTTTTTGTTTGATCACTTGTCGATTCACCGTCTGTCTCTTGGCTCTTTCATTTTTATTCTTCCTATTGCTGACCAGCTATCCATCTGATACCGATAGCAAACAAGTAAAACTTCCTATCATAAACCAATGGCTCATGACAGTGATCGAGATTAATATAAGAAAAAAAAACAAGGATCATTTTGCTTTAAAACATTGGTCGGCCCACTTGCAATACCTTTACGGCCCAGCAGTGCACCATGGCCCACAGGTTGGGAACCACTGGATTGGATGAAAATCAAGATGTGACATTCGGTTTGTGGGGGATAATTTGATTCCCTGACCGACTTTATATATTTTTTAAGTAGAATTTTAATGATCTATATTTTATGGAAAGTGTCCTTGAATTATCTTCTCTAAGGAGGTTAAGTTTTGTCAGGATAATCACATCGAGCCGATCTCACAGCTCACACTTGTTTTATGAATCTGGCACCAAGTGGAGAAGGTCAAACGGTGTCTTCATTCACATTAAAATCTATTGGCCAATAACTATCAGATCTAAAACTGATCTCGTAAAAAGATTACGGTGGAAACACACACACACACACACACACACACACACACACACACGTAAGACGAACACATACACACAGTAGAATGCTGGATTTGACCACAGGCACGAACAGGGTGTAACTCGGTGACATGAATGAACTTACGTGGGATGGTCACACTGAAGTGTTGAGCGTCGGTGATCAACAGCTTCCTCTTAAGCTCGTTCAAGCCGACACCTGTGGGTCCTACACAAACACAGAAACACAGGAAAATGTCACAAGTCTCAGAATCCATCACCACCTCCCTCTGAGCGAGCCAGAGCCCAAGGTCCTCTCGTCTTCGCCACAATTTAGGTGAGAAAAAGAACAAATCATGTTTTGATGTGCCTATAATCACATTTAATATGCTAAATATTATCATCAGCATTTTAACAGATTCATCACGCATCAACATATTGTCAATATATTTAAGCAATCCAGTATTGTACTTCCATAAAGCTGAAGGTATCACAAAACACAAAAAGAGAGGCTCAAAAGATATCTTGGCTTTTAGGTCTCACTCTCCAGAAACACTCAATGTAATACAACTTGACAGGATCTTCCAGTTAAGACCCTCCCTGCACAGCAAACACAAACCTAGTTTATAACACAGGCTTTCTGTTAGTTTCAAGCCCAAGTCCATAAACAGGACAGTAACTCAGATGACATCATCTGGGTTATTTTTTAGAGTCGCAGACTACATTAAATTATAAATTTTCACATGTTGAAGAGGACTCATGGCGAGTGAAATGAGTGTTTTTTTCCTTTAAAACAAAAAGAAATAAGACTGTAAATTACAACAATGCACCTGCACCTTGTCTGTCAGTTTTTTTGATCAATTTACCACAGGGTGAATTTCATTTCATATTAAATTAAAAGACAATCAACCCGGTGAAAGCCTTTGGAGCAAAGATAATTGATTTAATATGACAAAGCTACAGGAACTCTACAGTTACAGTTAGTTTTTAACCGGTTCCTCTCTCACTGTAGTTTGGCAGAACATTAAACTTCCAATATAAGTTCACAGTGAAGGCAAGAGAGTCTCTTCCCGCACTGATGCAAGTCAGCTGGATTTTCCATCACATTCCCAGTGGGGAAACTGAGGCAACGAGTGGGAGAGGAGAAGGCAGGAGAAACTATTGGAGTATTGACTATTGATGCATCCGTGGCTCCAGAGGCTGAGCATCCCTCTGGCACTCAGCAGAGGCCAACATGTGGAGACGGTAAAGTTCAATCAAACTGAGGAAATAAATTCAATTTAGATATTAAGGAACAAAGAAAATTTGCAAAACTGGTTTGAGCAAATATCTCATAAACCTATGTCGATCCTTATTTCATGCAAAATGCAGTTAGTAGAATTTTTTTTTTTTTTTTACGTAACCTTGTTTACACTGGTTTCGATTTGATGGAAGTCACTCTCTCTTTCTTTCCTGTTTTCCCTCTCTGTCTCTGAAAGCCACCCTCCAGTGTCTCTGTTTTCGGTTCTACATCATCCTGATTTGAACCGACTGGCATCACCGTCATCAATGGACCGGACAAGAAATCAGTTTCGGAGTTACAAGTGCATGGCTCTGCGTCTCAGTGTTTTACCACAGCTCTGCAGCGTGTGGACAGTTAGAGACAGCGCTTGATCTAGGCTTGACATTCTTCGCATGCCTGACGTTCTGGGCAGGCACTACAATCGCATCGAACCCTATTGGAAATTCGTTTCTCCAGGCAAATGTGTTTAGCAGGCTGCTCGTCTAAAACAAATGGACAATGAGTTCACTCAGTTATGCGGATTAGGTGGAAAGAGAGGGAAAAAAAAAATATTTAAAAAAGACAAGCTCTGTATTTTTAATGGAGAGAGTGCTCCTGTTTCCTCATGTGCTATCTGCGCTCTTTCTATACATTTTATTTGAGCGTGAAGGTTTTGGGGTGATCCACAACTGGATAAATAGGTGTGGACAACAAGGCTCTTTTCAGCATAACCTCTGCTTTACACACCAATTCACACCCCATGCGTTACCTCTCCTTCTGCACCCAGTAACACATGGTTTTGAGTCCTATTGTGCGACTGCTGTAAGTGATAAAAGCTGTTTCCTCAGTGCCTCACACACAAGCCCGACTGTGAATTCAAAAGGACAAAAAAAAAAAAAAAAAGAGAAAAATACCCCGACCCTCTTTAGAGCGACGGCACAAGGCATTCTGTGGTAACTGTCTCACATAAACAAGCACATGGCCAAGCGAAGACAGCAATCAATCTTAGCAGGGGGAGAGGGACTTTTTCAGTAAAAGAACCTGGGGGTTGAGAGCTCGGGTGATTTATTAAGATGAGGAAATGGAGTTCATTTTGAATTTGTTTCGGGAGCTCGGGAGGAATGCAGCGGTGCTGTTTGAACAAGGCCGTGGACCAATGTTGTTGTAGGTGCTGAAGGTGGCAGAGCGTGGTAATAGAGGCGCTTTTATGAGCCCTATCACAGGGGTGCAGACAGTCCGCCTGGCAGGCCACAAACCTCCAAGCAGGCTTGTTTGCTTAAATCTGACCGTGGACATCAGGGCCCGAGCACAGGGGACCGACTAACGGCCCCACTTCTGCACACTCGTAAAACCATTTTCACCTTGTACATCGCTCCCTTGCTTGCCACTTGCGATATCAATGGTGCATGGCAGCCGGCCTTCTTCAGAATACCTCAGACGACGATTAAAGCTGATTCCAGCTGTACCACCGCCTGCCAAGGGGGCCCGACAGGCCCACCATCAGGTATTTTACAAGCAGAAGCAGCGCCCTCTGGCCCTGTTCCACCGTCTGACCTTAAACACGCCACCTCTTTGTGCATTGTTTGTTTTTAACAATGCCCCAATACAACAGCAACAGTATAAATCTGAACGCCACAATAAAAACAGGCAGAACTCCCAAATTTTCTGGACTAAGCTGCAGTATTTACATTATATTTATGTGTTTTTTTTTCTCCCTCCATCTGTCTCTCTCGCGGTACTTCTGGCCTTACAGATCGCTGTGCCAGTAAAAGTGTCAGACTTCATTACCACACTCATTAGAGAAGCTGCCTTTAATATCGCAAGCTTAATAACTTCCAGGCCAAATGTGGAGCGCATCGAATGCAGTCTGCACAGAGAGGACGAGGCCAGGCCCGACGAGGCCGAGCTCAGGGCCCCCTGTGCCTCGACCCAGCCTCAAACCTCCCAGCCTGCCCCACATCCAGGGCAGGCGATATTACAGAGCTTCGCTGCTACCACATTTAAAGGATGACAGTGGTGCAATGTGGTAACCACAGATCATTTACAATCTACTACATTTTCAACAGTCTTAATATAGAGTTCCAATTTTATATATTTGGATACCACATAAACATTCACTTAGGAATTAGTGTATTTGAAATATGTTAGGGCTAAACCCCAAACTAAAAACTTTCAATTCATCAAAATCTTACTGCAAGTTCAGAGGGTCAAGTTACACGGAAATGTGGAAATCAGCACGCCATTTTGTCAAGTTAAATAATCTGATTTCTTTCACAACCACCAGCGGTTGGGTCAAACTGTTCATGCAGTATGTAAAAATATGTTTTTACTGGCTGTCTGATGTTATAAAAAGTATAAAAAACCCAGATAAGCATCTTGATTTGTTTTTGAAACAGATCTCAGATTCCATTAAAATGCAAGAGGTGGGCAGCGGGTCATTCATTAGTTGGTACCGTGAACCTGTGCGTCCACATTAATGAAAAACGCCTTTAGGCTTTAGGAGCGGGAGATGTTTGATATAAAAATAATATTGGGGGGAAAGGCTGGAGCAGAGCGGAAAAAGTACAGGACTGAGGCCAAGTCAGGCACGGAGAGAGTTCGGTCCCGTCTGCAAGTCCTACAATAACGCAGACTTTCCTTCTTCTTCTCTGAAGTACAGCTGATCAAATCTGCTAGTGACAGTTGTCATTTAAACCGACAAAAGCGTCACCTGTTACAAATGAGACGCCTACTTTTGTCAACCTCTGTCTGAAATCAACTATCCACTGTTATCATTAAGAATTTCAATTGTATATTTATAATATTAATTTATATAGCGCTTTTGAAAAAAAAAAAAAGAAGAGTTCATTAAGTTCATTGACAATCGAAGTAAAAGTAACAGAGGTTCAGAAGGCAATATAACAACAGAGCTGAAGGCCAAACAAAAGCAGGACAGAAGGTAAAGTTAACGAGGGAAGATATACAATATACTTCAGTATAAATAAGGTAAATTAGACAGAGTAGATGCCATATAAAAGCAATAAAAGGATGATAAAGAAACGATAAAAAGACGACATCATAAAAAAGCAAGTCTATAAAAATGGGTTTTTAGAAGTGATTTAAAAGAAGTCGTTCCAAAGGCGAGGGATCCCGAGGGCAAAAGCATTGTCACCTTTAGATTTAAGCCTTGACTTTGGAACGGCCAGAAGGCCCCAACCCGAGAATCTACGGCTGCGAACTGGCTCGCATGGGGTTAAAATCTTAAAAGGAGTTCAGGGAGGGAAGCGAGGATCGGGGTGATGTGATGTCGTCTGTTAAAACCAGTAAGAAGCGGAGCTGCTTCATTCAGAACTAGCTGCAGGCAGGAGAGTGCGTATCAGCCGTTATTATCACGGTAAACTGCTGCAAATGATCAATGGCTGGGATTGAGAGCGGTCAGAGTACAGGTCTGAAGCTGTTTTAAGAGCAGATACTTCTCGTGGAAAGTGATCTGAAAACACTTTTATTGAGGAATAACGTGTGCCTGAATAACAGAGAAAAGCAAGAGCAGTCAGAGAGAAAAGAGTTGGACAGAAAAGATTTCTAATAAGAAAAATCAAGAGACTCAGGGGAGATGAGGAAGGAGTGAGGGAGGCAGGGAAACATAAAGCAGATCTTTCCTTGGCCCTCCGCTTCGTTACGTCTGAAATTGTCCATAGGTTGTCCTCCAAAATTCTGGAAGTTAATTGAAAATATTTACATTAGCATGACAGGTGGGAGAGGTTCAGCATCCTCTGTGTGAGGCTGTGACACACTGGCAGGGAAACGGGCTCGCTAATTAGCAACATGCCTGATGAAGTCCATGCTCTGTGTGGCGTATTTAAGTGAACCAAGGCCTGGTTAATCAGGCTAGGAACACCACTCAAAAAAAAACAGAAAGAGTGAGACCTTGTTGCCAGTGGTATTCATTTCTAGATTCAACTCACAAATGCTTAAAAACTGCTGTTGGAATATCTGAAATGAAAAGTTGAAGACAGACTTTTGAGTCCTCATTGATGAATGGAAATAGATTGGAAGGAATCACACTGAAGATTTAGGGAATGTTTTGTTCCATCTGTGTCTGGGACATTCTTGTCATTTTTTTGCTACAAGTAACAAACCTAAAAAGGAAAATGTGGAAAAGCCTAGAACTCACTGATGGTACAGTTGGTCCCAAGAAATATTGAAGTCTTTACTGTCGCACCTGGCCCGGCACGTAGCTCCACCGTTCACTGGCAACACTCGTCTTCCAGCCACAAAATACAGAATGAGAAACCGCTAAATTCATTTCAAGACCTTGGCACGTTATAAAGCTTTCTGGAGGGCTTTGTAACACCCGCTCCTCAGGCGAGTGTTAACAATTCCATCAGCTTGAAAAATTGAAAGGACATTGAAAGTGAGGTGCCGTAAATGAAAGTATTAAAACTGACTGATTAATATGAGGTCTGCTCCTTCGATTCCATCCAGTGCTAAAAAGTCTGAACTAAAGAGGTCCAGGATGATTGTGAGAGAGTCCCCGCGTTGGGAAGCTCATTTCTGGGATGGGGGTCATGGGAGGGCAAGGCCGGGCCACCTGGGGCTTCTGGAGCGGCAGAGCTCTGAGTCACAGAGCCGTTTCTGTGATCTGTATCTGTCACCATGCTGGAAGGTGAGAATCTTTATTAAAATCTATGGTCTCTTCAGTGCCAGGTTTCACAGAAACAGAGGCGGCTGAAACTCAAAAAACAAAGGGTGAGGTAAGTTCTGCTCTCTACTCACCTACTAGGACCACCAGCCGGTGTTTACCCCCGCTCTGCCTGCGGTATGGGGTGACCTCCTCGTACGTGGGAACGTCAGCCATGTCATACATTTCGCTCTTCTTACACTCGTACATGGACTTGTTGGTCTTCTTGTCTCTCCTGCTGAGACGGAAGCTTCTCCTGAACCCAGCTGGAGGTCATGATGAAACGACAGAGGAGACGGAAAGAAACACATTAATCTACGAGATACACACACACAAAAAAGTTTGTGTCAGCACGTGTGTCTATGAGGGTGTGTGATTTCCATCGCGACTGTACGTACACATAAGCCTGCAGCTGTGCAATTCGATTTATGGTCGTTTCAGCGTCTTGGCAAACACCTCCAAGCAGCTCGATGTCCAATACCTAATATTGTATTGTGCAGCTCAGTTTTATGACAGCTATCTTTGCTGTAGGTGAAAGAAGTACCGCCTAACGCTCAGCCAAACAGTTTCCCTGGATATCACGCTCAAACACTTTATTCATATTTTCCCCTGGTGACATGTAATAGATGTTTTTTTTCTTCTTTTGTACGTGCACATACTGTATCTCCTGAGGACTGTGGTGAGGCTGCAGGACTAACAGCTACAGTATGTTGCAGTTTTAATAAAGGTGGGAAGGATTCATCCTCGTGGTTTCTGCAGTCAGATTTCTGTTCAGAAGAAAGTAGAAGTTCTTATCATGTAAGGTGGTTGGTTAATGGTTGTTCACATCACTGTCAGGCTATGATTTGCACTTCATTCACATCGCAATTTTAGATAGTGGTAGGGTATGTACAGTATGTGCCAGGACTATATACTGTATGTGTGTGTCATTTAGTGTAGAGAACGGTTTCCTCATGTGTACGGGACACTTTACAACAGCTGTCATCTCCGATTGGTTTATGGTGTGTGCCGTGTCCTCGGACTGGCTTCTTAACATACCGACATACCAACGGAGAGCGCACACGCCTGGATCTGATGATCTACAACAGTATCAAAAGGAGGAATTTACCCCTAATTTGAGGACTACAGTTTCATATCTATGACAGATGTTGGTTGAAACTAAAAGAAGAGGTAAATCTCCAGAACCCAGGATGTGTAATATCCTATTTCTGCGCTGGGTCATGGTTATTTTCAGCTTTCTTTCTTCATTATTTCACTTAATCGGTAATTAATGAACTCAAAAATTCGACGCAAGATGCCAGAGTGAGATTAAGGCAGCATGAAAATTATGGACTGAGAGGAGAATCAAGAGCTGACAGAACTCCTGATAACCGCCTCCCCTTAATACTTTCCACAACATTTTTAAACCACTGCGGGGCTGTGCAGACATGCAGCAAAGAGAGAGAGTCTGCATTCTTCTCAGCTTGTTCTTTTCCAAACAGTCCCTTAATAAGGGACGGAGCAACGGGCCTGTGATGAGTTACAAATGAAACACACTGTAAGTCACTGGAGCACAATAATAATGTTTTTGCATGGACTTGTGTATATGTATGAGTGTACACACGTGCCCGAGCGCCGAATATAGTGTTACATTGAACATTGAGGGCAGACTTTGTTCCACTGTGGGCAAGCTGCGGCTTACGTTGTCTGTGCCATTCCTCCTGTGGTTAATCTACTCATTCAGCACCCCCCCACCCCGGGGGAGTATTACCCTCTGCCACACAGTGGAAAGCATACGCCACTCATTTCTCCTGTAAAGATATCAAACTGTAACCAATATCCACAGGGGTTGACATCATTACAATAAACAGTGAGAGTATAATGTTAATGCTATTCCACTGAAAGCGAGACGTCAATTTTCTGAAAGTTCAACAACCAACGACCCACAGTGGTCAGACATTTATCATGATATAAACACACTGCTGGCTAATTGGGCTTTAAGTAATACTATGAAAGTCATTAATTCTATCTGTCTTGGGAGTCTGACAAGCTGCCTTCTCATTGGCTCAGACCAAAAGCTCTCTCTGCTACTTTCCACACTGTACTGTAGAGCAGGTGCACAGAGCTTCGGTTCCTCAGTAATCTAGTATCCCTCAAATTCACTTAAACCCTCCCGGAGAGTGCGATCCAAATGATGGAAAGGATGGTAGCCAATGTGGAATGCTATCAGAGCAGGGACGTCCCTCTCTATCTTCAAGAATCTCTTTAAGTCTCATCTCTCATCTCTTCCGAGAGCTCCTCCTCTCCCAACACCTCTAACACCTTAACAGGTCTAATGGCGGGGAACACACTGCCTGCGTTGCATGTGCGTGGTGGCTGCATTGCTGATTTTCTGCAGCTCGCACGTTTGTGTGTGTTCACACCGGCTGCGTCTCTGCCACTGCCAGCTCTATCTGTCTGCATAGAGTTTCAAGCTTATTGTAGTGTCGGATTTCTTTTCATTAGGGGTCCCAGCAGCGAATGGTTGCAAATATCACCCACTTCTCAGGGACTAAAAGTGAAACTAATTGTCCGAAAGGTGGCACTATAATAATGTTTCCTGAAAAACGGCTTGGGCTACAGTCAAAATTCTTTCACCATTTTGATCTCTGAAATTTTCTGCATCTTTGCTCAAACGGTCTTCTGCTTTAAAAACGTAGACAACTATAGTGGAAGGTGTCAGTTTTATGTTATATTGCTGGTATGATGTGGATATGACATCATCAGGTCTTTTCTCTGTCTGTTTCTGCTAGACGCCGAATCCGTTAATCATGTGACGCAGCCGTGGCACACGCCACGCATCCAGTGTGTTCCAGGCCTAACTAGCACTTCCTATGCACTTCTTTTCAGTGCACTTCATCTGATCTCTTTGCACTTTATTACATGTAGTACTGTATATGTAGTCTCCTGCTGCACTGAAGCTTTAGTGACTTGTGAGTCGTTCTGGATAAAAGCATCTTCCAAATAAATAAATCTAAATGAAAATAAATAAAAGCCTCCTGTATCAGCGGGCAGCAACCCATCCCTCACCAAACCCCCCCCCCCAATCTCCTCTTCAGCACCAATGGAGACTTAGTTTGACAGTGGGGATGGAAATTAATTTGATCCAGAATTAAGGAATGATTCCCGTCTTGTTTGAATGAAGAAAGCCTGCCTGTTTGTCATGAAAAGCCTCAGTTATGTTGGAACACCAACATGTTTGTCACAGGATGATCCAAGCATGAGGGTTACAAGTAGAAAAGGAATGTATGATACTTGTGGTACCGAGATCCAGTACCTCTTCTAATGGTTTGACAGGTCAAAATCTAATTTGTTGACAATAGCTCTGTTTTGAATTTCCCTGGAATGAGAGCTGAGTAGTGGCAGTGTCTTGGAGTGTTTTTCTGCAAAGGAGCGCTGAGTGTCCAGGAATTTGGAGTTAAAGTTTCCTTGCTTAAATCTCTCTCACACACACGCACCTCATAATGGTGTGCACCAGGCCGTGACTGGGTAATTGCCAGAACTGCAACCGAAAACTTGTATGTGCTTGTACGCACACACACACACACACACACACACACACACACACACACACACACACACACACACACACACACACACACACACATTTTCTCTCAATCTCTCTCTCTGCTCACAAACACATACAGACACTTTGATTCATTTCAGTGAAACAGAAACATGAAAAAAGAGGAGGAAAAAAAAAAAGATGAGCATATTTAACACAGTGTAAACACAAGCTGTGACACACACACACACACACACACACACACACACACACACAGACTCACACACACAATTGCTTGGAAGTCGCCAGCAGTCCTGCAAGCCCATTTTCCAGTGTGATAATATCTTACAGCCACGTAGGAAATTCAGCGTGTGCGTAAAGAAAGCGCCCGGAGGCCTCTGCAAACTGTGAATACAAACTGCCCACTCGGACACTAACATCCTGTGAATTACTACGACCCCACATCTGTAAAAGAAATGGCTACAACTGTAAAAGAAAAAAAAAGTAGAGTACAGTAAGACAAATGTTCATAAAAAAAATAACAGATGACTCAAAAAGACTCAGGTCGTTCATTTGCCAGTGGTTGTCTGAAAGAGGAGAAGCCTGAGAACAATACAAGCATCAGGTCTTCCAGACGTCACGCGTAGGCGATCACTGAGATGACAACACAGAGAGGAATAAAAAATAACTGCCGTTTTCCCTCCAATCAAACTTTATTTTGTGCGGAAAGTGCGGGGAAGCTGCAGGATTAGTCAAACCACCTGTTGCGAGGCCCCGGTGCAGTGAGGGCCACTGTCTAGGGGCCCGCGGCCCAACCAGAGGAGACCGTGCTGACAGCTGCAGAGCCATCCCGGCCCTCCCAGCTGGGGCCCTCCCTCCTCAGGACTAATGGAGACGATATCTATGGAATTAACCAGGCATGGCAGCTGGGGATTAAGTGAGTATTACGCCCTCGGCTCGATGCCGCACGCTGCGGTTTAACGCTGTAACACTAAGTCCCATTCGTGGGCACCAAATGTGGGAAGCATTACCGGCTCTCTCGGCCTCATTATGCGTGCCCATTACTGGCTTGGTTGGAAGGGATGAGGAAAGCTCATGGTAGGGAGTTAGGGAGGTGGAGGACGCTTTCCACACTGTCAGCCATTATTACCCCTACAGTGAATAAAAGGAAGAGAAGCGTTGCTGCTCATAATGACAAAAATACAAAGGCCTGGGGTAGACAGACGGAGCGCTCTGCTTGATTTATCACCAACTTGCTGTGCTTGCATAATACAAGGAAGCATGCTGGACTATCAAGGCCAAACATGCTTGGATTTCTGGAGATTTCTGATTATTGTAAAGGCAGAAGTTGGGCCATGCAACTGCGGTTCAAAGTACTGTACTGTAAAAGGCCTCCGGAGGATTCAAGAAGGTCTCGAGGAGAGGAATTGTGAAAGGAGCTAGGAGAGGGGAAGAGAAGAGACGAAAGGAGAGGAGAAATGGAACCAGGAGAGGAAAGAATCAAGAGGAGAGGAGAGGAAGTTGGAGAGGAATAAGGAAAGGAGAGGAGAAGGAGCAGGAGATGAGAGGGGAGGAGAGGAGAGGAGGTGGGAGAGGAATCTGGAGAGGAGATGAGAGGAGGATGT
This sequence comes from Seriola aureovittata, assembly GCF_021018895.1. NCBI lineage: Eukaryota > Metazoa > Chordata > Actinopteri > Carangiformes > Carangidae > Seriola > Seriola aureovittata. Next base: position 4,283,471 of record NC_079383.1, on the reverse strand, counting down.
AAAAAGGACAGCAAGTGAAAAGAAGGATGTGGACATGTGTGTGTCCTTCAGATGCTCCCTCCACACAACTGCTAAAAGGCATCTGTGAAAATGATTATGCTACAGTAGTAAAGTGGACTCCGTGGCTGATCTTGGATATTTGATTGTATAAAGAGTCTAAATGTTTCCGGCAGTAGCGTACATATAGAGCACTTATTCCAGCCTTTGGACAGAGCTAGTTTTAGCTGGGTTTCAGTCAGCTGATGTGCTTCACTTCTCTAGGTTTGTTGGTGTGACATTTGAAATATGTACGTGTAGCAGTCCACAGTGGTGAACTCATTAGTGTTATCTGGGGGGAACACATTCAGGGAGTATTTTCCATGGCCGTCGCACAAAGCATTTGGAAAGTGGCACCTAACCCAAGTGTTACTGGCTTATACGGTGAAATAGCGCTCTAGACCTTTGGCTGCAAGAGGTCCATTTGTGTAGAGTGCTATTTGTTTTTCCCCTCCGTCTTATCCCACAGCTCTTTGGGCTCAGGAATGTCTCGTCTCAAAACGATGCCTGATGCCTTATGTGTTGGCAAAAAAAAAAAAAAAAAAAAAAAAAACACTGCACGCACACACAAGTTCCTCTGCTTCTACTGGAGTCCTTGAAGCCACTATCAACATGCCAAAAGGGGCCGGTGAGTGCCAAAAGTAATGAGGCTAAATGCCTGCTTTCCTGTTTGTCTCATCAGTCTGATGTTCAGACGGAGAAGATGCTCTACAACAAAGCCACAGTGAGGAAATTCCACCTCTCTTTTCCAACTCTTTAAACAACTACAACGGTTGGTTGCTAAAGCTGATAAAAGCTCACCTGTTAAGCCAGTGCATAGACCTGTGTTAACTGTATCCATTAAAATGCATATCATCTTATAAAGCAAGGTTCCTCTCTGTCTGAACCCGGATTGGAGGAAAAACTCACTAATCCCAATGTATTGGCTCCTGCACATCCACAACTACTGAACCTGGAGCTTCCATTTTTTAAACGCAGTGTTTTTGATTTCAGTTTGTGACACTTTTCCATTTTTTCCAGAACGTGGATCTAATTGGATCGTGAGAGGCTGATGGATTTCCCAGCCCCTCTTTGTTCAGCTTTAACTGATTTGGAGCTTCTTGCTTGCCCTCCATCCATCTATCCATCTACTGTCTTTCTCTCTGGATGTTCAGCGTGTGACTTCTGGGATTGTGATAGTGCTGCAGGTGAATGGATTTGAATGGAATAACAAATATCTATCACCCTGGGTGTCAAAACTACTCTTTAATTCTTTGGTCGTAAATGAAGAAATGAAAACTGTTTTCTAGAGAGGTTTGATAAGAAGGCATCATGGGACACAGTTTGCCTCCTACTAAGTTTCATTCTCTAGTCTGCTGGCTGTAAAATCAAGTAACATCTGAGCACAGGAATCTGCTCGCCCCCGAGTAGTGCTCGAGGATCGCTTTTGGCAATGGACCTTACAGACGTTGCATCACTGAGAGAGGCATGAAGGGAAAACAAACCAAAAACTAAGGACAACAACTGCCTACCCCCTCCCACCGCCTCCTCTATTTCCCCATGCAACCTCAGTAGCATTGCAAAAGCATCTGTAAGTTCTAGGATTTCAAACTTTTAGGGACGGGCCAACTTTAAATCATACAACCACATCCAACAGGCAGAAAAGCCATGCAGCAAGTACTCTCATAGAGAAGATGTTATTATAACTCACAGTTTTTTTTCTTCTCCTCCTCCTGAGGTTCTCTCATTTCACTTAAACCTCATTCTAGGCTGCTGGAGTCCAAAAAGGCTGCTAACCCGCTAGAGTGCTGGATGTTGTTTGGGTACCGAGGAGGAAGAGGAGAGGCTGAGGTCATTGACCTAACAGGGGAGGCAGGGTGACGGTGAGGGCAAGCCTGAAGGGGACAGGAAGGAATGGAAAAAACGGACTGGTGTTTGGCGTAGTTCGGCCTCGGGAAGTGACCCTGATTGAGCTTGGCAGACATGGCTCAAACTTCGTATTTATAAACTCATGTGCACTGGATATCCCGTGAAATCTGGAGTCTAAATGTGTGTAGTGTGCAAAGAGAGTTCTGAGGCGAGTTCACCCCTTGACCTCAACATCTGAATATAGACCGAATGGGAGAGAAAGATACAGAAAGAGAGATGGACAAACAGAGGATTTGTCTATGAGCCAGTTAAGATGGCCTGTGGTCCTCCAGAAGGACGATACCTTATGATTTGTCGGGAAAATGACAGTGGTAATAAAAACATGATGGGGAACATTTTCTGTACAAGACAGAGAATTGGAAGCAGCTCTCTGGAAAGCGCTGCTGAACCAAAGCGGGCCACGGTAATTGTCATTAAGTCTGACTGCGACCACATCAACGAGACCGGGCCTCGGCCGGACCTCCAGAACAAAGCGTGGAAAACAAGCCGTCCTTTTAACCCAAATCCATCCAGAACCATTCTCAAAGATGTCCTCAGACCCACAGCAGAGGCACAACAGGATAACTACTACATTCTGCAAATCCATGACAGGATCTGCCAGTACACATATGCTGTCAGCAAAAGAGCAGAAATAGCACAATGTAGGCTAGTGTTCCACTACAAAATTACTCTTTGTGTTTTTACACAGGAGTCCAAGTTGAATCAGTTGTACCAAAAACACTCTGGGATTCAGAAGAACATGTCAAGTACTTTATAAGAAGCAGAGAAATTATTTCTGTGTAACATGGCACAGACAATAAATGTTCATCTGTGAAGGAAAGGGCAGAAGAGTCCAGGAAACATTAATGGAAGGGACACATGGAAATATAACACAGTCTTTGTCCCTGTCGTCACTGTTTATGCGTCGGTGAAACAGTAACACCAGGAGGGCGTAGGAAAAGATGAGGAGAAAAAGAAAGAGAAGAAGACAACATCTCTCACCTAGGTGGAGTCCGCTATTATTGTCAGCATCCTCTGGTGATGAGAAAAGAAAGAAAGAAGAAGAAGCCAGAATAGAGGCACAACATCATGTTAAAGAGAACAGTCAGACATGACAGCAACAGGCACCGACCCCTCCACCCAAGAAGTACATGAGAAATAACATACAGGTACAGTTAATTAGTACTCAGCTAGTTTGAGTTAATTATGTCCAGATTGATAGCCACTGATGTAGTGGTAAAAAGAAAAGAGGTTAACTATGACCTCTGATGATCTCTATGACACAAATGACAACTATGTGGATAAAAAAAAAAATGGATAACTTCAAATAAAAATCTGCATAAACTGAATTTGGGTTTACACTCCACTACATCACTGGCCATCGCCCTGGATGGCTTTTATGAATAATTTATTATTATGAGTTAGTTCGGCAGGTGCAAGATTACTGGAGGTGCACATGTAAAAGGGATGATTCTCCAGACGATGTCCACTCTAATGAAAATGACAAGTAAGCTGGAGAGAGATGAAGCTTTCGTACAATGCACGAGCCAATAACCTGCACACTCTCCAGTCTTTAGAGGAGAAATTGAACGTGACATCTGATGTTTCCCCTTAAGAGCGATTAGCTTTGACATGGGAAGACAGGCCAAATGAAAACAGGAAGGATGGAGAGCAGAGGTGAGAGGTAGACCTTTCATTACACACAAGGATAATGGAGGGGGACTGGTCACCAAGGGTTTTACTGTTTTGTTTGTGTATTGAAATGCTATCAGGCATCAGTAAAAGCCCTATCCAGTGGGAGATGTGAGACAAGTAGTACCTTCGATCTCCTCAGCTGTGAATGCAATAGAAGCGAGGGATGGAAATGAGTCACAGTTAAGAGAAAATGTTGGATTATATAAAAGTAAGTTGAGGGACGAGATGAGAGAAAAAGAAGAGAGAACCTACCAAACTCTACCGCCACATCGTCTTAGAAAAGCAAAACAAAAGACAAAAAGAAGAGTTAAGATCTCAACTATTTATGTGAAACATCCTCAACTGAACTATTACCATGTTGCTTTGTGTCTGTGTATTACATAAGATACACTAGTAAACAATACTGTGAGTACTCTGTTAAAATCTTGATACTAGTTGAGTCATTTGTCGTACAAAACTGAAATAGCTCTTGGCTCTATTTCATTTTGTAATTGTGAAAAAATGCTCAACTTCACTACAACACGATTACAATCAATCACTCTATAGGTATTCCTATTGTCTCTACAGGTAAAACGACTACATTCAAAATAACTCAAGGGCCCATTACTTGAGGTTTCAGCCACATCTCCCAGTCTTCATCACAGAGTGGAGAGCTCAGTTGTTGGTAAGGAAATTTGGAGGGAGATCGTCATCTTGTGACAAAAAACTGAGCAAATATCTCCTGATGAAGACCATGAAAGGCTTTGGAGGAGGACCTTGAGTTAGTTTTTTTTTTTTTTTTTTTAAACTGTACTACGAGAATTAACTTTAGTATTCTACTAAATGAATATTTCTACTTTTGATACAACACAATTATATCCAGTTACCTAGTGAGACAATGTCTGTGGTGCATGTCTGTGGTGCATCTGGTGAGACTTCACAGAGAGAAACATATTTAGATTCAAAAACTCCAACAGGCTACTAAATATTGATATATAGCTCGATAATTCAGACCAAAATATTAAAGTGACCTAAAGGGGAATGCATTTCACAGGAGTGCAGTACACTCAAATTCAAGAAAGCTTTTGAAATGACTCCAGATGTTTAAGAATGCCATCCAAACAGCTACAACATGATGGTTTCAAAATGGTAGTTGAGGTAGGATCTGTGTGTGTGTGTGTGTGTGTGTGTGTGTGTGTGTGTGTGTGTGTGTGTGTGTGTGTGTGTGTGTGTGTGTGTGTGTGTGTGTGTGTGTGTGTGTGTGCATGTGTGTGTTTCAAGATGGCGTTAACATTTGGAGGCACTTATAGATGCTTCCTCCCCTTCACGTGTTCCCATTTCGGCCAAACAGGGTTAAATCAAAACATACATGACACCATCTAACACAGTATGAGGGCTCGTCTCGTAGCCCTGCGTTCATTTCCCAGAGCGCACTGCAGCTCGGGGAGATGTTGCATCACAGTCGGAGTTAATGACTAGCCAAAACAGCAGTCAGGACCAATCACTGCAGAGGTTGTTTCGTGCTAGAAATGTCTGGCCTGCGAGCGGTGATTGTTTTGAAGTGTGCAGACAAACGCGTCCGCCTTTATCTGACATCTTGTTTCACATGTTAGTGTTCACGGCAATGTTCCTACTGATGTTGCCCTCCTCCTGTTGTAACGTGACATTTTAAGTTGAACCAGCACCTAAACCACAAAGGTATTTGGAGGGGGGGGGGGGCGACTTGAAAGAGGAAACAACACACACAATATGACAGTGATAAAGCTATCTAAAATCCTTCCAAGTGCGGCCCTTATTACACTCTGGAAGGCTTTCATCTGGTGCCTATCTGCCACAGGAATGGTTCACATGGCTTAATGGACTTGTACACCCACATTCCCAGTCTAATGAAACACCCTGCGATAACGCTGCAGAATGTAAATCGACAGGACAATGTCTATCTCACAGCGCTTTAATGTTGGAAGGAAAACCTCGTCCTTTTGCCTTTCTGAGAAGTGAAGCCGTGAGAATGAGCTGAAGTCATGATCTGGTGCGAGTGCATGTGGACGGCCAGGCCTGCAGCGACGGTGGCAGCCAAGCCTGTTATTTACTGGGAGCAACGGCTGCCCGGACTGAGGCTGCCAACTCTCGCAGACACCAGTGCAGTCGACCAGTCTACCGGCAGTCAGCTAACCAGCCATACTGGATGCTTCATGGCAGAGTCCCCCCCACCCCCCAAATAGAGACGCACGCTTAGGGGTATATCATATATCGCCCACATACCAAAGATTTACCACAGAGGATGACAGAGAGGGTGAGATGAGGGTAGAGCTGGAAAGACGGGGAAATGACGGATGGTAAAGAGAGAAAGATGAGTGGATGTACCGTTTGTTAAAGCAGAATTCAGGTTTGGATCTTGTTTTAATGGATTGGGATGACCTCGTACTCATCACTGTAAAATAGAGATTCAGGTACCTTTACTTTACTGGATACTACTGGGCTACACTTAGCTTTGGAGCTTCGTGGGTTATACCTGGCACAGTCAACCATCCAGCAGTGAGTCAGTGCTGCACGGCTGCTAGAAAATCTTTCAGCTATCTCCTTACACTGGAGGAAGAGACAAAGGAATGACCCCCAGTCATCGCTCTGTAAATGGCCCTGAGTTATGAGCTGATGTCACCCTCACAAGCAGCCAGCGTACAGATGGCCTTCTCCTTGAAAAAACTGGACGCTGTCACTTTCTCTTTTGCTCTCTGTATATCTCTCTTCTTTTTTAAACAACCAACATGAGACCAGTGGAATTTTCCAGATGACACAGGATGAGATCTTTGTCATTCATCTTTTTGGCCTTTAAATGCAGTGCTGATTATTCAAAGTCAGGATAAGGAAGTGAATAATAGACAGCAGAGCTGGTCTGCATTAAAAGGCTTGACTTTAAATATCACAAAATGTTATGAGTAACTCAGCATTGGGATAATGACAATGAACCAATATGCAGGCGGTTAATGTGGAGGGAGAAGATGACTCGGTCTATAAAACCTTAAGGGTGGTCTCTGTGGGGTTATCTGGCCCCAACCTTTGAGAATAAAGTGGAACTTTTCTCCTGCACCCACTGTGCTTCTAAATCTACTCCTGTGTCTGTAAGTGTTTAAGTTGAAAAATGAAATGGATGGATAAATTGAACACAGGGCCAGGTTCAGGGCCACTTAAGACCAATCTTGGGCGCCATTTCGAAATGGTTCAGTCCCTGACTGGAGAGCGAGGGAGCGAGAGTAAATGGGAATGCGCTATAATGCATGGAGAGAGACGTAGAAAGACCCCAAGGTGAGCGATAAGTGTGTCCACGTGTTTGGCAGACTGCAAACCAAACCAAACAATCAGACAGTGGAGAGGTTTGCATGTCAGACACAGGAACAGACATGCTGTAAGAAAGCCCAGAGAGCCGTCAGGATGTTCAGAGAGAGCAGATGGGGAAGCTGGAGGAGAGCCAGGCATCGATGGGAGGGAGGTGGGGGGTAAAGAGGGAAGAGGCCGCTATGCCAGGATGACCTGTACAGAGGTAAAATAGCTTATCTAACCGGCAGCCGATTAATAATTGGCTTAGACAGTGAAAGTAATGGCACTTTAAACATCAGTTTCATAACTGAGGAATGCATCCACGAAAGCGGCGAGAGCAACAGTCAGGAAAGGGATTATTTATATCTTGCAAATGTTAGGCGTAAATGGACACGGTTAGGCATTGCTTGCCGTAGCCCCTCGCCAAGACCAATATTGTTCCAGCCGACGGAGCTCCCGGGCTGGAAAGAGAGAGAGAGAAAGAAAGGGACCCCCTCCTCAATCACCACCTCTTTTCTCCGCTAGGTAACAGTGGGGTCTCCACGGTATCCTTCAATTAGGTTGTAGTTTATGGTCCCGGGGCCCAGCTGAGCCAGCCTGTATGGGGCCAGGATCCAAACTTTGTCTACTTCCATCTTGACTCAACCACCGCCGCTCCACAGGACCACATCTGCTACCGAACGCGACCCCTCGACTGCTTCTCTCTCCATCTACTCATCACTCAGTCCATCAAAAATCCTTTTTCCTGCAGCCCCTCTTTTCAGTTTGGACTTTCTTTTACGCCTTTCAAGTTTATTCACAAACTAGATCCAACATTTTTTCCCTAAGTTTGTTTTTTTTATGTTGACCACTGGGAAATGCGTTCTGCAAGAACATAGAGTGAACTGTTATCATTCCTCAGAACAGAGAGGGCCGTGTCAGGGGACTTCCTCCTACTGCTGCACATACAACTAATCCTTACAGCATGTATGACATTCAGAGGAAAGTCTTGCTGCAGCTCAAAAGGAGACTTATATTCCTTTCATAGGGGCTGCAGTGGACTCTACTACATTTTTACACCTGCCCACTGTGCATGGGGGGTGGGTGGAGGTGGGGGTTAAAAATCCCATAACTCACAAAAGGAACTGTGCCATTAAAATTAAATTGCAAGGAAACAGTGCAGCACTGTCTGTCTAAAACTATTTAGCAGGCTATTTTTGGCCATCCTGCACCATGTATGCCAGTATGCGGTTGAACATAACCAGGAAATGACAACATCCATAATTCAACCGAGAGCTTGAAACTGAGGTAAAAGAGACTAATGCTAAGTTTAGAGGTGGTCAGCGTAGCTCTGTTGGTTTTTTCAGAGCTACATATTGAAAGAGTCACGTTACATTAAGGGCTCACCGCCATGTCGAGGGAAACAAGTAGTCAAATGGACATGTCTGTCTCAAAGTGGTAATCTACAGTGAAAAATATGGCCAATAAGAACTAGGTTTTGGTTCAATGGGGTCATTGTGAGACCAGAGCAGGCCTATAAAGCCAAGTACAAGTGTCGTGTATTTTTCTGAGGGTTCATATGTTTCGGAAATGCAGATGAGGACATATGTACTCTTTAGGTCTGAACAAGTGGATGTCACCATCAAGATGTCTGTTTGATTGACAAGCAGGAAGAGAGATGAAGAGGAGGTGAGTAAGATTTGCAGAGGGAAGGTGTGTTGGCAGGAGAGAAGAAGAGATGCTTTTGCAAACGGGTTTTGCAGATGAGATATTGCATGGAGGGACATAAAGGTAACTGCTGAGAAGTGTACATGAGTGAGGTGACTTGTAGCAAAGTCTATGACAGACAAATGATCTGTTGTTACTTTGGTATTGAAGCTGCACTAGAAGAGTTTTCACTGAAGAACACTATTTTGCAAAAATCAAATAAAGTGATCTGAAGACTTGTATGTGTGTGTGTCTGTGTGTGTCTGTGTGTGTGTGTGTGTGTGTGTGTTGGAGGTGAGCTGGCCCACACTTTCTGCAAGACTCACAGCAGACACTGGCAACATGTCTTCCTCCTCCAGGCAGGCACAGGCAGTCATGATGCCAGCTGGATGGCCCTCAGTTCACGCACTGTAGCTCACCATATACAAACCAAATTGTTGTTTGGCAGCTGTTTGTAAATAACAACTAATTTCTTTGTCATTTTCAGACTGCATGTCAGGGAATCTTTTACAGAGATTTTCAGTCAGGTGCGACAGTAAGGTCCTGCGAATGAGTGCGGCATAAACAGCCGCCACAGCAGGTGGGTGCGGTCTGAAGAAATTCAAATGATGCCAATTTGGGCTTGAAATGTTGCTTTTTTTCTGATGTAAGAACATTAAAATTTGAAATCAAATCTAGAAGACTACTCATTGTTGTGAGAAATGTGACTCTTTTGGACACAGCAGCTTTTGGACATGAACTCAGACCTCTACCAGACACTTCGCCCACTACACATGCGTTTCTGGTGGCTGATGAGAGTGAAGCTGGTGAAGATGTTCATCATCATCATTGTAATGAAAACAAAAATTTATATTCCTGCCAATGCAGGAGTGGCACGCTTCTTTTGTTTTATATTTTGATTTGACTGACTGGTCTGCAGCAGAAGAGGACAACTGTGTGAGAATTCAACTTCTGTTAACTCTTTTAAAATGTAATCTATTACTGGCAGCAGCATAAATCCTAAAACAGCGGCGTTGCACTTAAGAATATTGTGAACTGAAACATTTCACATGTGAAAGTTTTTGTTTATTTGGGATGAACGGGTCTTATGTAGAAATATAAAATGTTTTTCATAAGCAGAACTGAGAGAGAGGAACGCTGCGGTTAGGATTACACCTTCATAGGACCCCTCCACCCCCACACTTGTGTCCACTGGGAACACTTCCGTTGTGTTTTAGTACTGAATTGGCAGCGTGTTTGTTAATTTGCACGTGTTGCAATTTATTTGTGCTTTTGTGCTTTCAAATTGATGAAGATGTTTGTGAATTTTGCATGTGTTTTCTTAAGTTGCCGTGCATTGAGCTCTCAGGGCCACCGTACAAAAGGATAAAAGAGAGTTTTAATGACCGTAACATAATGTAACACAAGGGGGATCGAAAATGCACTGAAAGAAAACACTGTCCCTGTTTCTCACACTCACAATGATACACTTTGTGTGTAACGCTGATATAAAAATTTAAAAGATAGCTCCTGCAGGAGAACAGCTGCCTGCTTAGTCCTGATCCTCTGACAGAAGCTGCAGTGTGCGTGGCAGATGTGCCAGTCTGACTAAGGAATATAAATACAGACAGAAGACGTTTTACGAAAGGGAAGTTGTGAAAGTTATTTATATTTTTGTGTCTGCGCTCATAGGAAGAATTACATTTCATGCTTTTTGGCTTAGGATTGGACAAATCAGAGGCGTCGTGTGGCGTAGTGGTCTAAGCAGGCGCCCCATGTGTAGAGGCTACAGTCCTCGCTGCATTTGGCCCCGGTTTGAGTCCCGCACGGACGGCCTTTGCTGCATGTCATTCCCCCTCTCTCTGCCTCCCCATTTCCTGTCTCTCTACTATCCTGTCCAATAAAGGCACAAAAGCCCCCCAAAAAATATACTTTAAAAGAATTGGATGAATCAGAATAGCACTATATCTTTCCTCACAGACATCCCTCAATCTGACATGGCAGGACATCACATACGCACGCAGACTTATATATGTGTATATATATCTATATATATTATAAACCACCATTATTATTTTTTATCTATTAAATGTATTTCTTTTCTTTTTAGAGTTAACCTGCATGTCTTTGGAATGTGGGAGGAGCCCAGAGCACCTGGAGGAAAGCTACTGAGACACGGGGAGAACATGCAGACTCCATTTATTATATCAATCTATGTGTAACCTTGAAAACCACAATGATTTTCAAGGTTACCCATAGATTGCTGCTTTCCCCTTATTTAGGTAATTTCCTGTGATGTAATTTTGGTATGTCACGGGAAAAGTCCCCGCGCCGCCCCCACCAGCACCACCCTTTAACAAACTCATTGGTCACCATCTGTTTCTGTCATGAAGGTTTTTGTCTGACCTGTCTTTGTCTTATTGGACTGCACCTGACACCTACTGGAGATGGATATCACTTGATTTGTGCTTAATAATACAGCGGGTGGTTTTGGGGGTTAGGTCAACTTTCTCTTCAGGCTTAAACACAACCCTTCTGGTGAAGGTGGAAGCCTTGGTTTGGACAGATTTAGCTTCAAAATTGGAATTCAGTGTTCAATTTGGTGCTTTGCACCTTGGTCTGGCCTTGTTTTTCCTGACTGCTTGGCTGCACATTGGACTTGACTTGGAGCTGAGTGTCAGCTGATTTGTCCTCAGCCGGCTGATTGACTTCGTCAAGGCCTCCCATAAATCTGTGTTCTTCATTTACTCTTTTGGGGAACAACTTTTTGGTGGCTGCTATCTTGTCAACCAATTCCTCATTCTCTGTCTTGTACTCTTCAACTTTTAGTTGGTACACGTTAGCTTGAGCTACTAATGAATCTTATTAGTTTGCTCTCTGATTAGCCACTTACACTTTGGAAGCTCATCTGATCTGGCTGGACGCGCTAGCTGTGACATACTTTGCTTCAGCTCCTCACAATGCTTCGATCCTTACTCCTCAACAGTCTGTCCTTTTTGCTCAGTGGTTTGGTTTTGGTTTCTAGAATATCTCTGAACTCTAAACTTACATGTTAAATTTCACACATGCAAAAATCACATGTTCCAATGGTCACGTGATCACGTGTCCACATGTGATTTTTGCTCAAGTGAAATTCATGCGGTTTTTCTGTTAGGATGGTCATTCTAAAGTTGACAGCAAGTTCACTCACACCTGCCATCACAGCTCCTTCTCTATTAAAAAATCCACCTGATCCAAAGTTTTGCTACAAAACACTTGAAGGCTGCAGTTTTTCTGTGTAAAACCCGGACCTGTGGGCCATCCTTAATTGTTTCTGCTGCTGTCCTTTACTTGTGTAACATGGTTTATGTCTTCTGTCTTCATTAAGAAGCAATCAACCATCTTTGATTTATAAGGGTAATTTAGCCATAATCCCTCCATTTCCTGATCTCCTACATCCAGGCTTGTCATAGCACATTTCTGTTAAGTACTCCAGCTGATGCGTTCTCCTTAACTCTGCTGGCCAGGGTTAGAGTTTGGGTTACTGTACGGGCTCAGATGATAAGGTACATTAATGTGCTCCACAGAGCAGCGCTGCACTTCTATCACATCTGTAGGTCTAGTATCAGATCATTAAGCCGTCATTAGGCTCTGTGAGGTGGTGTAAAGGTTTTCCAGAGTGTTAAACCTCCCCGTTCTTCATATTAAAGCTCCTGCGTTGCTTAGACCACATCGACAAATGGAAAGGCGAAGGGGGACAGTGGAAGGAGAGTCTGGCAACAGGCTGACAGAGAGACTGAGAGTGAAACATGGAGCAGACGGGAAAATAAGAAGGAAGCTAAATCCAGACACAACACTTCCTCTGATGACAAGCGTGACGCAGTGCAACTGTACAGTGAGCTTCAGCAGAGGCCTCAGAGTGAAGGGATGAGTTCTGACTTTCACACCTCGTTAGTTACCGTCCCTCCGTCAGTATTATCTTTCCTAAGGCCATCCACTGGCTGTTGTTTTCTTGTGCTGTGTTCCGGTTTGTTAAGGCCTCGCAGCAGATAATATATGCTTACATGATCGTCTGCTGGAGCTCCTCTGGAATGGGAGAGTCGCAACAGGTCGTCGCAGTGCAAATCTCCTGGAAGAGGAGAAAGGAGGATAAAGAAAGAGAGAGAGAGAGAGAGGCACAATAAAACCATCAGTTTTCATGAGTGCATTGGGAATAATAAACACTCCCTGCTACACTACAGAGAAGCCACTCTTCAGTATAAGCCAGTTTCATTGTCAGCTGAAACGGGCAAAAGAAAAAAAGATGAGTGATGGAGGATTGAAGACGTAAAGGAAAAACACACTTGCTGTTGACAAAACTGCAGGGATGAATCTGAATGTTTGTGAAATGCTCTCTCTCTCTCTCTCTCTTCTCTTGCTCTCCTCCCTCCCTTTTTTTTATGCGTGTGTGTTTTTTTTTCTCGGATGGTGCCAAGAAACTGCCCCGGCCTCCTGAGCTCTGTGTTGCACATCAGTGTGCGGCCGTCCGAGCGCACGCTGATGTGCGATTTTCCATCCACTTGCCGTCCAAAGTGGATCGGTACCAGTGCTATCATTTTCTGTCATTACTCATTTCGGGCCAGACATTGTGCGGAAATCCAGACTATTTTGGCAGCGTGAGGCAAGAAAAAAACATGAGGGTGAAAACTTCTGTGACTGTGACAGCAGTAAAGACAGTTGGGCCAGCCTTGTTAAGAAGCAACGGCAGACAGAAGAGGGTGGTCTGGTTGTTTCTTACCTCTCCTGGAACTGTTTGGACGGGATTAAGCCGGCGCGGGGGTTAGCGTCACCTTCAAGTTTGGCCTGCCACCAGGTTGCATCATCTTGGCTCATGATCTGAAGGATGGAGCCCTTCTTGAAGGCGAGTCCGGCCTCCTTACATGGGATAGCTTTGTCCTCCTTAGGGTCGTAGTCAAAAAGTGCCTTCACAAACACCTGGACATACAGCAGAGGAGGGGGGAGAGAGGAAAACAAAGAGCTGGATTGATGGCACAACAGGAAAAAACGATGGTTCACTGTAAATTACCTTTCCCTCCATTTCATGGAGTGTGAACTCCAAGTCATCACAAGAAACACAGAAGGTGCTTCACCAATGCTCAGGGTGAATTTTCTAGAAAGGTCATAGCAATCAGAATTTAAAACCTTCAACCGCCGGCCAAGTTGGTCTCTCCATGTCGTTCCATCAACACTCACAACAGACTAAGCCCTGCCACTGTCTTCCAAGTGTGGTGAGACTTAACATATCCTGAGTCAGAGCCTCCAGTTGGATGTTCTCTCTTTTACCCGCTGACTTTCTCTAATTCTAAACACAAGCTAATATCAGTAATCTTTCCACACCGAGGAACAAACCAATACAGAGAAAGAGGTTGTTTTCTTTCTTTAAGGAGTTGCTGTAATTTGCTTTGGCAGTGAGGGTGGGACACACCTCATCAACACAAAGAAAGTTGGACCATATAGTGGAAAAATCTCTGACATCTTTTCCTGTTGTGGGCGGCGAGCTGCAACCTAAAGCACCTTGCTTCGTCTTCCGTCCAAATTGAGTTCTGTCATGATGAGTTATCACTCCTAAGACACCTCAGTACATGTGGAAAGGAAAAAAAAGAGAAGGAAGGAAAGTGTGTATGTGTGAGAGAAAGAAAAACGTGGTAGAGGGAGGGTGAGATTAAATTTTTCGATGTCCCATTGATTTAAAGGGTGCTTTGTGCCATGTAGTGAAATTATGTTTCAGACAGAGATGTTTTGTTTGGGTCATAACAGCCGTTTTGGCCACTAAACCCTCCAGCAGAATACACTCATACATCTACACACTAAGATGTGCTACATTTCTTCCGTTGGCTCAGCTTTTTCTTTGGCCTGGACGTGTTCAGCCATTGCGCTGCCCTTTGATGCATCTACACCACCTGATGTTAAGAGCAAAGGCTATTTTCATGAAGGAGTGGCTGAGTGTTTGGCACTGGATGACTATTTGTCAGATGGGCTCTTTAAGCAGCCAGACAGATTCAACCATTACATGATGACAAAGGATGTAAGTGGCCCACCCTGTCCTCAGCGCCTCTGTTGCACATGCAGGGTGGGCTGCCGGGGGATGGATGATAAACCGCCTTCGACCCTGGAGCTTAAAGACGGGGAGTTGATCCAGTTTCTGTCTGCTACTGATAGATGAGCGTGTGAGAAATGGTGTATCAACACCCCAGTGGGTGACTGGTGGGCTGGTCGGAGTGACAGCTAAACCACCATTAAAATGGATGGATACAAGGTTCTGTCTACTGGTGCATCTTATTGTAACAGTTGTTATTCGCCTTTTCCCAGAGAGATATTTACAGAAGTCTACTGCAGGTTATTGTGTTGATTAATGTTACAGTATTTAAGGCTAATTTCCATCCTTCACACCACTCATTTACTACCCCCCCCCCCATCCTGTCACTGGCTCACAAAGCTAAGCTAGCTAAGCTTCAAATAAGTCTGGCTCTGAATCGCCATCTGGGGTGGTAGACATGTGGTGAGCTCACTGTCAGTGCATCTGGCCAGTGTACATTACAATAAGAATCAGTAACTACGGTTAAATGAAATTTCATCTAAGCATTAACATGGCTAAAATGCGTCCAGGGTTATCCAGGGGAATACAGGGATGCAAGAGCAACAATCTGAAAGAACTGCAAGGGTGCGAGGTGTGAGGGTCTGGGTCTGGGTTTGAATGCATTTGAATATGTGAAGGGCCATGTTCTCTTAAAAAAGGCTTTATGAAGAAAAATGTTAATATTCCTCAGTGTAAGATATTGCCAAGCGTATAGTTTGTATAGTTTGTTTTTGGTTTCTAGTGTCAAAACATTTCAGTAATGCTCCCTAGTCCTACACCGGGCCTGGTTACTGTATTTCCCCTTCTCATTACCACTATACAACTCTCCTCTTTCCTTGCACATACATCATTTCCTCACTGTGGCTCGAAAACAATGTTCTGCATCCAACAAAAAGGTATCACGCCGGAGCAGAGGAGTTCACTCTGTTTTTTAAGTCAATGAGTGTAACCCAATCAACTTAATGATTAAGCCAGGACGGGGCCTACCTTTGGCTCCTTGGTTGGCGGCTCCTCCTTGACACTGGGAACAACTTTAAAGGTAATGGCTCCTTGTGACTGGGCCTGAATATTGGGAGAGACAAGTTAGATACAGAAGGTTAGGTCGAGACAGAGGGGGTGAGGAAACAGCAGTCATCTGCCCTTGCAAATATTTCACAAAGCACCTAATCCAATGAGAGTCCCAGAATGCAAAGCACAGTGTGATTTTTCAGCAGAGGAAGGGTTATTAGGATTGGATGTCTCTGCTTGAAAGGGAGTGTGGGGCGTGTGGGGGTTAAAGGAGGAGTGTTGAGAGCTATCATCTGCCTTTATGTCTGAGAAGGCCTCTAGTTTAAGAGGCTCTCTCTTTCCTCTCCAGTTGTCCCTCCTGGCAGAGTCCTGGTCCATGACAGAGCTCATTTGAGGCCTGCGGCAGAGTCTGCTTGGATGGAGTACTGAGCATCAGTCTCGTCCAGGGGGGGGGCCCGCGTGGCTCAATGCATGTGGTCTTAAGGCCAGGAAAGACTTGTAGAGAAAGGCCAGTGTTTGGTTTTCAGCGCAGTGACGGGATCCACAGGGTCCTGGATGAGTTAGGGGAGGTTTTTGCCATCACAGACTAGGAATGTTATGTTCTCCAAGGGAGTAGAGCTAAAACACAGGAGACACCCTTGGACATAGACACACAGACACACACACAGACACACACACAGACACACACACAGACACACACACACACACACACACACACACACACACACACACAGGGCTGAATGAAGTCAAACACATGAGGCTTACCAGAATACGAATGATTTCCTCTGGTTTCTTGTCATCCACAGGGATTCCATTGACCTCCTTCAGTTCATCCCCAACATGAATCAGTCCTGCCACACAGAAACAAAAAAGTCTGCATATCTACAATCACCCTGATATTCCGTTACTCTAACGTCCTAATACAAGTGAGCTACTGTGTAAAAGTCCGGTGCTTACAAAGCCCGGGGATGTGTACAGTACACCAGATTAATGTTTATCGTCATGGTGGCATTTGAGGTTGGAGAGGAATCAAAACATCATTGTTGACACATGTGGAAATTTGCCTTTGGCTTCACTGTGGCAGAGCTGAAAAACAGACTGGACACAATGAATACAAAGTCAAACAGAAAACATGTGGACAACATAGCAGAGCTGCTTAGTATGCTTGTCATTCATGCTCACATTCACAAATTGGAAATGTACAATCTGGCAAATTCAGACTCATAAGATAATTCCTGCATACATCCCCTTCTTTGTTGCACACCGGACATAATCTACTTGTACTGTAGATCACTCCAGACTGCAGCCTCACATGACTGAACCCACACAGGAGAGAAAAAAGAGGTTGGAACTGACCGCTTCTGTCGGCCGCCCCTCCTCTCATGATCCGGGCCACGAGGATGGCTCCTGTGTGTTCGTCACGCATTATTGTTGCTCCCTACGGACGAAGAAAAGAGGAGGATTCCAGTTTCATATCAAATGAAAATGACTGAATCAGAGGTATCTGGTGGAAATTTTAGGAGCTGAACTACTGATAGTGAACCTTTTCTTTTAAATGACAAATAGAACAAATCTTTCACAAGGCTCTAACAAAAATCCCATCATCATATTTTTTATATTTTTTTCAGTGAGAATGAAATGCAAAAACTGAAATCATGACTTACAATAATCGCAATATAATTCTTTAGCATGTCGTTCAGCTCTAGGTGATGAATAACACAGTGAGGGATCATTTTAAACTGTAAACCAATGCAACATCAGCAAAGGGGACAAAAGCTAAAAGGGGTGTCCACTTCAATTCACCTTTAAACCTAAATTTAAAATTCTGCATGCAATTCTGCGAGGAAACAACAACAGATCAACAACAATAACAGAATATGAGCATTCAGGTGACATTATCCAACAACTGCACAATGAATGATCTCAAAGGATGGGTAGACTGCTGTAGTGTGAATCACTCCGTCACTGCAGGAGTAGTGGCAATCTTTACACAAAGAGCTGGCCTAGACGCAGAGGGCGAAGGGTCAAGCAGGTACGAGGTTGTTGACTCAAAACACATAGAAACACCCACAGTAGCTAAAGCCTTCTCTGTCCTCCTTTATGGGCTTGCTGCTCAGCCAAAAACACACACAGAGAGGAGGATAGTGTTTCAACTTTCTTATTTGTAATGACGGTGTTCAGCAGTGATGCATTTACCAGAAAACCCAAAACGCCTTTTGCATTTACTATAAAACAATAGTTTTAATGGGTGCCAACCTGTCACAGCCCTCCCACAAACAGCATCTAGGCACCAACCTGGCTGGGACTTAGGATGTTACAGAAGAACAAACCGCAACTTAACGTGAGAGTCATCCTCGCTTGGGCCTGATGACCCGAACCAGACAGATGCGTCGTCTAGTCGCGGCTGCAACTCATCCTTCCATCCTCTCCGAGCTGCTATTCCCATCATCCCCGAAGATTGTTTTTATTTCTCTAGCGAGGAAAAAAAAAAAGTAACAGGGCAGGAGCCTTCCTCACCCCGCTCGTCAGCCGTGCTTTATTTCAGCTGTCCGAACCCATTCCCGCCCGGGTCGACCGCTGGAGTACAACAAGCACGGCCCTCTGGTTGGTGATATTTTTCTGTTTGCCTTCCTCTGACAGGTCCAAAGTAGTTCTGGCTGCTACCATCAATGGGAAGCACAGGAGGAGATATCAAAACAACCCCCTCAAAGACCAAAGGAGCCTCTGGTTTGTGCCACTTCGCCGATCTATTAGCGTGTCATCTTGGTTATTTTCATGACCTATTCACACCTAATGGTTTTCCTCGTAGATAATGGTTTCCTCAAGGCCTTTGTGGTGGGTGCAGAGATGGAAACAGGGAAAGACATCAGGATGAGACAGCGGCAGTGTCTGAAGAGAGTTGTGGACCTAATGGAATAATTGGGATAATTAAAGAGACTCGGAGAGGTTGCAGTGGGAGAGAAATCAGAGGAGCAGGTCAGCGAGAGGGGAAGGCACTGTCAGACCCCCATGTCAGGGTCACACATAACCCCAGCAGTGTGACTTAAAGCAGCTGTCTGTGATGCAATGGCCCCCGGCGGACAGACAGACAGACAGACAGACAGACAGACAGACAGACAGACAGACAGACAGACAGACAGACAGACAGAGAGACCCTTTCTGTGTCTGCTTGTCTGAAAGAATAGAGCGCGGCAGGGAAAGAGACGGACTGTGACAGACAACAGGGTGAGATGGGGAGTTTGTAGGAAATCTCACAGGAGTATTCAGACATGTGGTCATTAACTTTCTCTCTCTACTTTTTCTGTCTCCTTCTTCGAGCTGGCTGATGGCCAGAGGTATGATGGATGTTTTTATTGTGTCCCCCGGGTCCCTGGTGGCTGGTGGCAGTTTAAAGGCTAACCAAACAGCAGAGAGGCAGCCTTGGACTCAAAAGTCTGTAACGGCGATGGGCTGCTCAAACTCCACAGACGTGCTCCACACCACATGTCTATGGCTATCTATGGAATCTGTTCACATATGGTGTGTAGATATAAATCGTGTTTTGACACATATGGCTTAAATCACAAGTTGAAACCCTGATGCCATTTAGAAACACCACTTTTACGACTTTTATTGCAAGTGGCAATGGTGATTATAGAGCAGCACATTTAGCATGCAAACACGAAAAGGATGGGGTCATGAACCCAGATCTCTGGGAAGCGAGCAGACCATTATATTCCCATTCAAACCACCATGCTTTATGAGTTTTAACACCAGCAGAGAAACAAACACAGGTATCAGTGAACATATTTGCCCAAACTCGTTCTCTTTATACACCTCACTGACTCTCTACTAGGGCTTCTTTGAAGATTCTCATCTGACCCACTGCCCTCCAACGTAACGGGCCCATGTAGGCGAGCCAAGCCAACAGCAAGGGGGACGGGGATTTATGAGATGAGGGGGGGACCTCCCTTCATAATCTGGCCAGCCCCAGTCTGAACTCAGCACTGGTACAGTAGCCAAATGAGCTCTGTCTGATAAGAGAAGCTGAGGGAGGCCAAAACGCTCCAGTGGCAACACGAGCGAGCCAAACTGGAGGGTAAGTGGAAGAACAGAGGAGGACTGACGAGCTGACTGGGAGGGAGGTGGAGGAGGTAGACGGTGGGTACATGAGAGGGGGTTTTAGTTGAAAGTGAGTGTGGCTGTGAGTGAGTGAGTGAGTGAGTGAGTGAGTGAGTGAGTGAACAAATAAGAAGAAAGTATAAAGTGAAGGGATATGATGAGAGATCATGATAGACAAACAGCAGGAAAGAAAAAGAAAGAGATAGAGGTTAAAAAAAAAAGACGTGGCATTGTTTGCAGACAGATTTTCACTGGCGCTGATATCCAGCTCAACAAGTCTTTTATTCTTGCATTACGTGCCTTTTTTTTTTTATCTTTATTAAATGAAAAGTTCCGTCTATCACGCCGAGATTTTCAATGCCAAAAGTGAAAACAGTAAAACTGTACTTCAGGCAAGTGAAATTATTTCACCCCACTGATATAATGATTGACTTTTTCTTTTTTTTAAAGGAGGATCATAAGTCTATGAAATACTTCATTGTTTTTGCTATAAGTCAATTTCACACAGACAGACAGCATGTTGGTTTTCTTAAGGCTGAAACACGCTTCACGTACGTGAACCTGCACTGGTTCAGTGGGAGACGAATGCATGGCTGTTTTTTAACATACATAAAACTTCAACACCTCACCTTAGAGTTTTTTCTATCCTCATTCCCAACTTCCCAACCCAAGTTTTCCCTGATCCTTGATTATTTCGAGTGCACAACACTTCCCCTTCCACCTCATTACAATCTACAGTTCACCTTCATCCCTCAATCCTCCGGGGGTGTAACAGCCTCTCCTGGAGGCCTGACGAATGCCTTGGAAGCACTGAGAGGCAGCTGGAACGAGGAGGGGGTAAATCCAACCTCCTGAACTCGGCATCACCTTCCCCTGTGCCTTGATACCCTATGGGTGCTATCATCAGCATTCAGCCTTGCATGACCACTAATGAGGAGTCCCTGCTCTGTTAAACAAATACATAAACAGTCAGGCTAGAACCTAAATAAGCTGCATAATGTGTGTGTGTGTGTGTGTGTGTGTGTGTGTGTGTGTGGCAGGGGGGAGGCATACACAAGGAAGAAACAAGGTAGGTAAAGACCCTCAAGCACCAAGATGGGCTTCCTGGTGTAGCAGCTAAGCATTAGCACAAGGTTTACACCGAGCCTTCAACGCCTGCTGGCACATGGAAGCCATTTCAGACTTTTCCCTGCGAATGGAAACAGTACAGGAAGTCAGAAGGGGAATGTCTACGTCTGTCAAAGCACATACACGCATGAGTGACAGCATGTGTAGGTGTGTTTTTGTGTGCACGCAAGCGTGTCTACGTGTGTGTTTCTATGAGAGCGCCTACCTAAAGTCAGGCCAAACAGGCCCGAGAGAAACCTCAAAAGACTGGATGATTGATGCCGGACAGTCACTAAACCTGATGAATGGGCTACGCTATGTTAGCAATTAGAGACGAGGCGCCACTTAACCATCAAGTAGCTCAATTCCACTGTTAGCACAGAAAAAAGATAGTATTGTGTGTGGATAAGATGGTGAAAAACCTTTTTTTTTTTTTATTTAAGTGTTGTTTGGGACTGATTTGCTCTTCCTGCTGTCAACCATTGCTGCAGTTTGCCCTTTAGATGAGCATAAAAGAGGAAGTCTCTCCAGAAATTACACACTGAAGAGCACAGAAATACACAGTCAAAAATAGAGACGAGAGGGGGTTCATCTTGGACTGAGGAGGTCCTTCTAGCTGTGGTCAATTAGTCATGAGTAAGGCGATCCGAAGCCTCCACTCCTAACGTGATCAGCTCCATATGCAGCCACTGCTCCTAGCTCTATTCCTCAATTTCTAACACATAAATGCCTCCGATTGTTATTGTTGGGCTGGCCCGAACGCAACAGGCTTATTCTCCGCTGTCTGATGAGGAGAACTCGAGTGACGCTTGTCCATATCAAGCCATCACCCCTCCCAGCGAACGCGCTGGAGCACACATGCCGACATGGCAGCCACATTAAGTATGTGATGACAAATGGCTCACACCTCATATAGTGCAGGAAAAAAAGAGAGAGAATAGGGACTAAAATTTGGATCCCCCTCCTGTATGAGAGTGTGTGTTTATTAGAGGGAATGGAATGGAGGCAAGATTGTCCAGGGAACTGTCAGCGCACAGTAGTGCCATGAAACTTCAGCAGATAAGAGGAGTAAGACAAGCTGAATGTTGGATGTCTCATCATGTTAGCTTGGCCCCAACAAGGTTCTGGCAAGCTAAGCCTTTATGGGGCAATCAGAGTGCCCTCTGGCTGATGGACTGGATGGATGGCTGGATGACATGATGGAAGCTGGCTGGCTTGTACTCTGGTTGTATGGATGACGAGAGGGCTGGCTGGCTGGCTGGCGGTCTTGGCCTGGCTCATCATAAGTCTCGGGGTCTAGTGCAGGCTTTGTGTGGCCTGTCTAGTAAGTGGGATCCTAAGATCTCTTTACCTTAGCCCTGGCCACAACTAAAGCCACTCCACTCTTCCTAACCCACCAGGGAAAACAAGCACGTCGCTCCATTTCAAACACACGGCCCTCGGCCCGTAACGACCACTCAAAACATCGCCCCGTGAACCGAACCAAACGCCGTGGCATTTGACAAACATTATTTCTCCCTCCAAATTGAGAGCGACATGGGAAAACAAACACGAGCGGCCCGGGCAGAGAGGCCGACGTGTTTTGACATGATGTCACTTAACAGCAAAAGTGTAACGGCGACAATAAACTCCTGCCGACTGCTGTGTTGACTGCTGTGTTTAGAGGTATAAATACAAGTGTAGTGGAAACACATGCTGGCGTTCTTCACACCAGATGTCGACCATGGAAAAACCAAATACAAAGTGGGAATGGGCCTCCTGGACATTAAAATACAATTACCTCCAATCATATCTGGTGTTGGAGTGTGTCATTTCATCTTACCTCACTGAGATGGCATAGAGCCCCCCACACATAACGTACATGACCGTTCCACACGCTGGGCCCAGCATATTTATGAGTTCTTACATACTTTCTCAAATGCTGCAGACTGCAGTGCTGCTCAGAAAGAGTAAAATCATGTAATATTAGTATTCGCTTATGATCAGAAAATCCATTTAGCGTTATGGTCACCTATAAAGATTAATACAGTGCTGTAAAGAATTAGCAGGAGCCCAGATGAAAATCTACACTATTGTTGCAAAGAGGAAGAAAAAAGAAAGAAGCCGGAGTCCAATTTAAAATCTACTTGAGGTTTTACATCAAATGATTTTTCTAGCTGATGCAAGCCGCTGCAGGCCGATTCCCTTTGGGTGACCCGTTGCATGCCTTTCCACCTGTTTTATTAAATCACTTGTGATTGCAACTAATAAAAGCTACTCCTCCCTCCCCACCTTTTCTCCCTCAGACCTCGTCTGCCTCTCAGACTAAACCAGGCTCTGGTTTCCCTTTTTATTTCCTTAACCTCGGTCTTGACCTACCAGTCGTAATTAACAAGTATACTGAGAAAAAGGAAAATTGCGGGTCATTATTATGATAATTATGGCGAGCAGGAGGGATTCCAGGAGAAGCTGCCAGGTAGTGTAATGCAGAAGGCCCTCTGACGGGACGGCTTACCTTCATTTGTCTTTCTCCACCCCCTCTTTCCTTTTCCTCCTCTGCCTCTTTAAACCTTAATTTTAGAGCAAGTCATTACCCTGTTGCTATGAAAACACACTTAGCAGCCCACCTCAGTACTTCAGACAGGTGCCGGGTGTGTGAATCTGTGTGTAAATGTGGAGCTATCTCACCGAATGTGTGTATTTGTTTCCATACTGTCCACATGAATCACCGTGTAGACAGAGCGGAATCACCATCTCTTTGCTGTGAGCTGGACAGTGCCAGGTATTTAGTCATTATGTACTGTATGTGTGTGTTTCTTGTCTGAGAGCCCTGCCTGGGCTGTATGAGTGCATACAAAGAGACAGTTGTGTCACGGGGAGAGGTCTATCTCTTGCTCTGGGATTGTTTAGCGTTTTCCCTGTCGTTACACCAAGTAAAGAAAACAGCACTTTCACATGTCACTTTTCATTTCCAAAGCAGGCTGAAAAGCAGGGCTGCCGAGGAGCGCCCGGCCCGACGGGCAACAATGCCGGCATTCAGCCTCCGAGCTCCCTGGCTCTCAGCAGAAAGGAGCAGGAGTGTCGGGATGTGTGTCCACGGTTATGATTACACAAGACGGGAGGAAGACGTTTTATTTAAGAGTGCCGTGAGATTAGGATCTGGGAATGCCTCAGATGTGGCTTTGGAAACCCTGTGTGTTTTCACATTCACAACTCAACAGGCTGCGAGGGTGGTGTAGCAGCCGCTGGGCCTCAAGTGCTGTACAAGAACACACATAAGAACAAACACAGGGGCTTTTCCATGTCTGCTTTATGCAATATTGTTTTTCTCTTTCGTAGCCCGGTGCTCTGTGTATCTATAAACAGTCTCAATGGATTTTAAATGAAATAAAAATTTCATATTTTCAGTATTTTATTTGTATAAACTAAGAATAGAGACTTTTATCCTCCTCTACATGGACACATACAGTATTGAGCCGGCATAACCACCAAAGCTTATCTATGATAAAATGTGATAGACTTAATAATAACAGCAACTCTAAATGGAATAAAAATGGTCCTCTCCTCATGTTTTTGGCATTTTGCCTCCGTCAGATAGAGACAATAGAGGAGAGAGGGGTCACATGCATGAAACGTCCAAAGCCGTAATCAAAACTGTTAAATGCATTTTACTCACTTGCTATCTCAAATCCAATAAAAGGCGGATAAAATTACATCATCCTCTCAGTGAGTATTTCTTGGCTGTAAGACGCGCAGTCTAAATGATCCTTTTATTCCCTGCGTGAAGTTTTGAAGTAACTTTGGCTCGACACTCAGCGATAATATGGACATTTCTGAATTATCTCTATTGTGTGTCACGTTGACGAATACACTGGGCCTCTAATCCTTTAACTGAACACGTAGGGTTTTGGGTGAAAAACAATCAACCCTGCAAAAGTTCTGTGCAAAGTAAACATCATATGTATATCACAGCAAATTCTAGATTTATCCAATTAGGTCCAGTTGTCAATCACAATGCATTTACTGGACTTAAAGTTATAACTTTTCCACATTAATAAGTCTCAAAATGACTAGACCTATGTTATATATTTATAGAGTTGTGTACTTACATTATCCCAAATGTTTCCAGCAAATTATCAAACCTATAGAAAAACGTGATTTTAAACCTGGTAACGGTCCCTTTCATTTGGTCTTCTGTCAATAACATCATATTCCCTATGTGCATGTTGTTGTGGTTGCCTGCCAGAAGCTCAAAATCGACTTTTATACAGTTTTAAGTCACATTTTAAGATACACTTTTTGCACCTTGGTCATTTTCAACTATGTATTTTAACCGGAAAAAGCCAAGCAAATATTAGGCAGCTCAGCTCTCAGCCCCTCTGGTACAAAACCTCCTGAATGTCTGCTTCATAAGTTATCAGAGAAACAGTCTAAACAAAGGTAACCAGTCTCAGCTCCGAGCACTTCCCTGATGTCTCGTGTCCTCCGTACAGCGTCGGCGAAACACTGACTTTAAATGTGAAAGTGCTTTATTCAGTGTTTTACTGGTTATAATCACTTTACAAAATACAGTATGTGTGTGGTAAAAAATTAATGTCTTCATTAGTATTATAGATAACTAATTATTATTAGTTACTTGAAATTTAATAAATTGTTTATATTTATAATATTTGCACTATTATTTGCAGTATTTTCATAAACAATGTGTGGTTGCACTACGACACACACACACACACACACACACACACACACACACACACAGATAAAACACCACTGATGCAAAAGAAATAAAATCAAACAGAAATAACTAGACACACATAATAACACATGCACATATAGGTGCACACACACACACACTGGCAGTTGCACACCATGACACACGTGGGCCACTCAACAACAGCAGTGCTCTCCACTTGTCTGTGTGCTTTCGGACGTGGTGCTCCATCTTCCTTTGCAGCACTCCCAGGACACCGCGGCCTAATCCATCAAGTGACAGACGTATTGCTTTTAAAGCACACGGGCCTATCTGTAAAACACTAACATGTGTGCTGTCTGCTCTAATCTCATTAGCTGCTCCATTAATTTCCAGCCAGTGTCATTACTTTCCCCTTGCTTTCCACGTTCTGATGTAAACAGACAACAGACGAGTCGAGTCTTTTCTTAAAAACACACATCTATCTGGTCCTGCGCTTTGATAACTTTCTCAATTCTCAAACTTTATCCACCCTGTAAACCTGAGTTTGTATAGATCCATGCCAGCACAGTTTTAATACATAATAAAGTGGATGGTTTAGACTCAACTGAGAAGAACACTGACCGCAACTATCTGAATGAATGTGTTTGTGAAGGCTTGCAGACAAATGGAATCAGAGCTGCCATGATCCGACCGTCCTAATTGTGTCAGAGAGAAGAGGAGGCCCGTCTGCCGCAGATGAGAAAAGCATGGCATGTAAAATTGCCAATAGTTCATTCCAGCCACAACCATTCATGGAAAACTAAGCTCGTCACAAGCTGAATCGATCACAAGACTTTCCTGTCTCATTGCAATTATCAACTCCCTTATTAAGTAAAGAAAATCCACCAGCATCAATCATGGAGTTGGAGCTTTTACAATAATAATGTTGGACATGTCATCCATATTCTTGTGTGCACTGACTACTATAGCTCTGAAGTCGAACCAGTGCTATTTGTGGGTCTATAATGAGAAGTCCAGCTGATCCACTGGTATCCAGCGGCTGGGGCAGCTGGGTGGCCGAGCCCAGTGGTAGTATAGTTGTATTGATCGGTGCTGGCTGATGCCCTGCAGGACGCTATGTAGGCTGGCACTGCAAAATGGATGGCATGGACCCTGCAATCTAGTGTTTCCATTTAGTTCCACCCAGTGACACCCAGTCGTGATGGGGAAACCAATCCTGTGCAACAACACGGAGCAGAGAGAAAAAGAAGAGCAGAGGAAGGAGAGCGATAGAGCCTGATATTGACCCTGTCACATTCCTGGCAGCAGTGGTTTTATGGTTGCTAATGATGCTTAACAACCTGGGATGGAAGAATCAAGCAAGTAAAGGATGGATGGAGTGTCAATTTTGCACTGGTAATATTGCTCAAAGGCACAACAGGAATGTGGAATAAATGTGCACGAAATATATACCTCTGAACAACAGGTGTTCATATGGACAGAGAGGGGAGAAGGGGGTGACACTTTACTTGAAAGACAGTGAAATACATAATTAAATTGTAATATCTTCCTTTACATCACTTCAAATAAAATGTGTTACCAAAAATTGAAATGCACAAGAACGACCGGAGAAAACGGTCCTGATAGAAAAACCAGATGAATTAAAGAGTAGGAGCAAGAGAGACTGAGACTGTGAGAGATGGCGTGTTAGTCAGAGGAAAACTTAAGATGAACAGAGTGGGAGAAGTGAATGAACAGCGCTCCGACAGTGATGAGGTCCGGCACGACTGAGTGGCACTGAGCGAGAGCCGACAAGTGATGTACAAAACGAACATGAACACAGCAGGGCATATGCGCCGGCGAGCATCTCCAAGTCTGCTATTAACATCTGCGTCATAGAGATTCAGGAACATCCAAATGTGAGGAACAGAGCCGACCACAGCAGGCTTGTTGGCCTCTAATGTTCTCACATCATAGCGATGGTCACCCTGAGCAGCTGCGGTGTACCCGCCTCTGGGCCTTCAAAGTTGAGTTTTTTTTTTTTTTTCTTGCTATTTAACATATTTTTTGTGTGTGAGGACTCGGATTTTCCAGGATGCTTTGGGATGACGTAGCGGCTCCTCCACGGCAAAGAAATGTCAGCAAGTTCTTCAGTCAGTAATTCATACAGTGATGATTACAAATAGTCAGATACGACATATCACTTCACCAGTACCAAGAAAGTGACGCTTAAGTCTAGATAAATGGTGATTTAAGATTTTGTTATCAACAACAAAAGCTTTAACACTATATAACTTTTTAAAGTGGACATGTTTGTAGCCCATGTTTTAGGCCTCTCCATCCAAGCTCCAAGCTCCTGGATCTGGACTTCAATTGTGTAACACCAGTGCATTTTGGCTCCCTCCAGCTTTTGTCTACAGCTCTGCTATTAGTCAGTCTGCACTCAAGCCCTTTATCACCAGAGGCAAACTTCACCAGTATATCAGCTACACTGCCACATACTCAGCCCTGACCTCACGCAACCTCCTTAACACTCAAGTTTAGACCTCCACCGAAACTGCTCGGCAACCTCATCCAAGATAACACATTCTTTCAATAAGAGGACGTGGCAGAGCTGAAGTTCCTGTATGCGCGCACATGTTTACGCCGCTCTCCAAACCCAATTATTTAATTGTCCTGACACCTGAGCTAATAAATCAGCCGGTTTGGGAAAGCAGCGAGACAGCACAGAGTACAGCAGAGAGAAGAAGAAGAAGAGGGAGGTCGTCCTGAAAGATAGAGTTTTTACTGTTTCACTGAAATGTGGCATGAAGTCACGCTCTGAGAAATGATAGCAATTAATCAGAGCTACTGAATACAAACCACTCAACTAATCACAATTAACTTAATGGATGAGTCACTACGTGCTAACTACAGCCCAGTATACAGACCTCATATCGTCCAGAAGTATAGAATGAAACAAACTCAGACCGAGAGGAAGACTGAAACAGAAAAATAAAAGAGCAGAGTAAGGAGAGACGGAAAGGAAATTAGACATTGTGCAGCCCCGTTGTTATGATGTCAAGTTTGAGAATTTCAGGTTGATTATACGAAATTGCAAGTTAAAGGGCACATCCAAATCAATTTGGTGCGGCGGTGAATGAGGACCCCTGCACAATTAGAGGGTTTTTTATTGGTTAGCAGAATGGCTGTGACTTCACCGTGAGCATCTGACCTGCTGGCTGTTTCCTTCATGTACGATCTAACTGTTCATTAGGGTCAGTTTCCCTTTATAGATCTGCAGGTTGTCAATCTTCTTGGGGCCAGAGGTAAATGCACAGCCTTAAAATGTACTGTCAAATTAGAGGGTCACAGAAACGGAGTAACTTCACCTTCACAAATGACAAAGTACCCCAAGTGTTTTTTTTTTGTGAGGACTATTAGGGCCAATTGTGCAAGTGCAAAATTTCAACTAATGTCAATGACATGTCAGCACATTTACAGAGCAAGGAGCTGTTGTGCTGGAACAATATTTTTTTGCAGAGCCAGTTCCATTTTTATGTCAAACCTTAACGACCAATAAAAAATAAATGTTATGAAAAGAAGGTGAACATAAAGTAAAGGTTTAAACCTTTTTTTTTCTGTTTTTTTTTTGGGAAGGTAAAAGATTATGACAAACACTCTAAAAAAAAAAAAAAAAGAGCTACGTGATGCTAAATGTTTGTAGACTGCAGCAAAGACAACAAGATAACAAGAACCGAGAAAGGAGTTCTCAGAGTGAGGTATGTTCACAGGTGTCACTTTCTGCTGCAAAGCCTTTTTGAAAACATTTCCCGCTGACAGGGAGTGAAAGGTTAATGTGCATTAAAATTCAGGGGCATAAATCTTGTGTGAAAAAGCCTTCAGCTACACAACAGTAGATAGTAGCCCCTGTAGAGGTCCCGCTTTCTTCATGAGAGTGTGTATTACTGCGGCAGTTTGTTTCACTCCCGCTGGAATTAGGTGATAAATGCAAGTCTTACTCTCCTGGGATGTATTAATTCTTCAGTGGTCACAGGACCAAAAGTGTGCAAACACAAACAGGATGATGGAAGTCTGTCTTGGTCCAAAAAGAGGCCAGAGTAGAGTCTGTTCTAATCTTCTTAGGTGACTGAAGTTGCCCTCTCTCTCTTTGTCCTCAACACAGAAACAAAACCATCAGACATGACATTTCTGAGATGGCTCTCTGCCACGATAGCAGTCCTTTAGTAATCATTGTTTTCCTTCATGCATACACAGAAAAACTCATGCCCTGCAGCAAGATCCCACTGTTGTCTACACCATGGTCAGGCCTAAATTATAGCCACAGGAGATTATGGGCAGTAGTTGTGCCCTGCGGGTCCTTTGGGCAGTTAAAGGGCAGCTATGACTCCTAAGAATGAAACCACCCCACAGCGATGGGCAGAAAGTTGCTTCCTGTTACTCCAGTGTGTAATATGTTATTGTGCAGTCTGATTTTGGTTTTCTCACTGCTATAAAATTAGTTGCAAAGGCAGATTCAGGGGCTGTTATAATTACCTTTAGGAATGAAATGTGTTTTTATCTAATGCAAGTTGGAATTATGATGATTTACTGCTATAAAACTGGTGGACTGTTTTGAATCACAGCCTGGTGGTGATACGGATGATATATTGTATTTGGAGAAAAACAACCAATGACAGTTCTTATAGAACTGACCTAGTGTTGACCTCTAAAAGAACAGTGAAGACAAAGCACCTTCTCTATTTAGATACAGTCACAATAACCAGGTTGCACCCTTAACCCATAAACTAAAACTGGGCCACTACTCTACTACAAAAACATATTCTACATAATTAACACCTTCAATGTTGCGCAATAATACACAGCATCACACGTCATAAATGTGTGTTTCAGATGAACTCAGGAGGCAAATCACTTGACAAAAAAGCATCAACTCACGTAATGGAATAACACCAGCTAGATGATTAAGCTGGCTGGGACGGGTGTAAATCACATTATGGTTTCAGGCAATGTGATCCAACATCACGCTCAGGAGAGGCCTTAGCAGGAAGCTGCCGCGACAATGTGTGTTGCGAGGGCGAGCCAGAATTCCTCCAAGCCACATTATTGCGTTCAGCAGCTCCACAGAACATGCAACGGGCAGGAACCCAAAAATGGCTTAGGTGTGTTCTCCTTTCCCCAGGGTGTGGTGAGAGGAGTGTGCCGGCCTGGAGCCAAGATGGTGGTCAGGGTGAAAACCACAAAGTGAAAATAGAGGCGGTCGGGGCCAGGACGGACATGTCCAGCACAGTGGGCAGGGCCTCAGAACACAACAAAGTGCGACGCTGACAGATGGAGGTCTTTCACAGGCCACTGAGAACTTGAGGAATTGAGTTCTTATGTGTCACAGACCAGAGGTCACTCAAGAGAATCGAGGAATCTCAACAAAGGCAAACAGAGATAATTATTCAAGAAAACTAAAAAAAGAGTAAAAAAAAAAACAACAAAGGTATGTGGCGCAACCAAAACCAGCACCAATTAGGTTTGTTGGGGTTACAGAAGCCCACTCCTATATGTGCCTCACCAGCTGACAAGACCAGGGGAATGCCTGGTATGGCAGTCATCTAACAATGCAGACACCCAGGATGGTGAGGGGTGGAGTGAGAACAAGAATGCCAGCCAAGATGTCCCTGCTATATGCTTGAGGCCCTGGGTCTAGACACATGGGTGTTTTTTTTTTTTTTTTTTTACATCTAGGACGACGTCTGAAGAGCACGGACATGAGAGGCATGTTACAATAAGAGAGCAACACTGACCAGGGATAGAAAAGGAAGCCGTTCACAGACACCAAGCCTAGACTGGCTGAAAATACTCATGGCCAAGAGCAGGGTAATTGTGGTCGGCTTTGGTGTGCTTACAACTTCAAGGTTGTGGGTTGGATTCCCACAGGCGAGTACCTCAAAAGCAAAAAGTATGTATGGTATTGGCTTGACCTGTGGAGCGGAAACTGCTTTGATACAAGAGGTTTTCAGAAATTTGGGGATTAGTGAACAAAGCCTAGATAACAGGATTTTAACGATAAAAAGATGTTCACCACAAATAATAAGAACCTGATGATAAATGTGCTAAGAGTGGAAGAGATGTGGAACAACATGCAACAAAAGGTCCCTGGTATTCCCTCACTCGAACCAGGGATGTTGTGGAAAGTGGTCTGCATCTTTACACGTCTTTAGGCAACCGAGGTGTATCGAAGATGTCATTTCAACTTCTTGAAACCTGTTGAAAACAAATACATACATGATTTCTTGTCACTTACGAGAGGCTCCTTGTTTTTAACCAGTCGTATGATTTTCACTGAATCCTCATCGTCGTCGATGTCTTCAGGCAGCGGAGGTAGCTCGGGGTCATAACTCTTCTGGGCAACTGCGTCGTGGACCGTCAGAAGGCTCTAGAACAAGGAGAAAAATGGAGGGATTGATGGGGGGAAAGAAACAATTGGCAAGGGTTATCAGTCAAACCATAAAGACCTTAGATTTACCCTGGTACAATTAGCAATACAGAGCAGAGCAAAACATGCTATTAAGAGTTCAATCTATCACTTCTTTCTTTGAGCAGAACAGAGAAAATGCAGAGACTGTAAGGAGGATGGTTATGAATTGGGGTTTCTCCCTCAAGTGCTGGGTGATGGATTTGAAAGCATTCAGGGCCAGTTCTTGTAGCTACATGTGCTAATTGTCATTAGGCCCATGCTCTCCCTCCATACATCTCTCTGATTAAAGGCAACCAGCACCCGCCCTGGACCATTGCTCACCAGGGACTGCAAGTGGAGGGGTGGGGGTAACTTTGGCCACTCTTCTCAGTGCCGATGCTTTCCAGGGCAAGGTGGTGAACACTATGAGAGGCGATGTTCTACACTGTTCGGCGGCAGGCTCAAAGCAATGAAGTTCTCAGCCGCCTCAGATATTTCACACATTCACGAGCAGACATAAAAAAGAGACGGGACACAGACAAGAATGATGCCATTGAGACATTCATTTTTCAAACTATTTAACGACTCCATGTCCGGACCAAGATGCAGCTGGACGCGTGCTGCTTTTTCCGTGGTTGAGGAGGGGAGAGAAAAGTGAGAAAAACATCTTCCACCTCATGTGCCAGACAAAAGTAGACAGGGAGAGGGAGAGGAGAGAGAGAGAGAGAGAGAGAGAGAGAGAGAGAGGGAGAGAGAGAGAGAGAGAGAGGGATATGGTGAGAAGAGGAGCAGTGTGTTTTATGACATGGGAGCATGCTGCAGTACAGCGTTCAAGATGTTGCTAACTGGGAGCAGATGAGTGTAGGAGACATAACTGGGTCTCTGTGGCTGGGATCCACCGAGAGACAAGCTGACCAGGCGCACGCACGCACGCACGCACGCACGCACGCACACACGCACGCACGCACAGAGTTTATCTTGTATACTTGTGAGAATTTATTTTTTTTATTATTTATTCCCTTGGTCCTGATGATGATGATTAAAGGATCATTCCAGTTTGTTACAACTTTGGTATTACTTTTGTATTTTTACCATCATTTCTATCAGTATTAATAACATTATATGAACATTGTATGACAGGGAAAGTCCTGTCCTGTCCTTGATGCACATCATTCCCCATCTCTCTCTTGCCTCTGATTTCCACCTCTCTACTGTCCAATCTTTAATAAAGGCATAAGTTCAGTGTTTCCCAAAGGTTGAGAATTTAAAGATGTCCCCTAAACGCCTCACATGCAGGCTATCGGAAGACACTCGCAAGGTGGGTACATCCAGGAACACCCTGGCTTAACTTTGAAGTGAAGCTCTACATTTAGTAGGTTAAATAATCTATCTAAACTGCTGGCTTGTTCACTAGCTGTCTGATCATCTGTCTGTTTGTGTTTCTTGTTCCTGTCGGACTTTGCTGTAGCACAGATTGCCGTGTTCCCATATCTCAGCGATTACTTTGATGGGTACATCATAATCATAGCCAGTAAAAACGATGGCCAAAGCTAGAAAAGTAATATCCAAGTTGTAATGGACCATCATTTTTCTTTAACTCACTTACCCTAATACCTGATGTCAACTTTTACTCTAAATCTAACAGTGATACTAACCCTAAAGAGGGTTCTAACTCTAAACTAATCCGCCAGAGCAGTGCAGACCAGACAAAACAAGAACAAAAAAATTCAAAATCCCAGAAGAACACAAATTTAATTCCACATTTTTCTCTTTCTCATCTCTCCTCCCTGAATTTCTCTTGTTTTCTTGGTCCTCGTGTCCAAACTTCTCTCAAATGCCATTAATCCTCCACTTCAGTTTTATCTTTCATGGAATTTTCCCAAAATCTTCCCAGCATCAGTTTTTGCGTTTCTCAGAACAGGCCTAACAATGTTTTCCTGGCTTTCATCTGCACTGTTCATAAACACACACTTTTTTGTTGTATTGTATATCTGGGGATGCTGTCATTATGGTATTGAAATAGCCTCTTGGAAACGTTGGAAAACCAAAACTGTTTGCAGATGAGGTCAATAAAAGGAAAGTGAATGGGAATGGGATCTCAGATTTGTGCTCGATATAACAAATAAATTATGTTCATAGCACCATGTCAAGGCAGGGATGGAGAGTCTGCGGTTGCAGTTGTTGTGATGAGATCAGTTATGTTACATGAGCACCACGTGTAAACGTATATGGCTTTATAACGGAGATATAGCCAATGAATGGAAGCAGCACTTGATTCAGTGAATAAAATATCAGGGAACTAATATTTACAGAAGAAAGCTTCTGACTTTGTGGCCACCATTTCTTTTCTGTTTTCTTTACCTTCTTTTTCTCATTTCCCCCCCCACAGGGGGCACAAGAAAACCTATTTTGAATCTGGCATTGTATCGAATTCCCACAGTTTTCTGAAAACATCCTTTGGTGAAAGCTGGCCCAGGCACTAACAACAAACCCAGAGAAAGAAGATTTTTTGAGTTTGAGGTTGAATGCATGCGGCGTTGTGGCTCTCTTTATGGTATCTAACTGTCAGTCACAGCACCTGATCTGTGTCGCGACAACATGTGGGTCAGCCAGGCGTCCATCAGCCTCTCAGCAGGGTGGGCCTGGTGCCCAAGAGGAAGCAGAGCTGCAGTATTTTTCTTACGCTGTGCAGCATTAGTTCATAGAATGAGACTGAACTGGTGCTGAAACAATTTGTCAATCATTTAATTGACACAAAATTAAACAACAATGATCAATGATTTTGCCATTGTTGGGTATGATTTTCCATTTCTATTTGTGTGTCATTTGTCTGAAACTCAAACTCAACTTGAACTCAACTGTTCAAGTCATAAATCAAACAAAAATCAATAAAACATTTGTTTGATCCAGCTTTTCTCTGTTTTATATCAGAGTAAACTGAAAAACCTTTGATTATTAACTGTTGGTTGACCAAACAAGAAATATGGAATTAAAATGGGCATCATACTATATTCTGACATTCTATAGACTTGACCTTTAATCGATTAACACACAAACAATTAGACTTAGATCAGAGGGAAGTTGGTTGCCACAGTAGTAAAGATATAGTATGAAACATTCAGTTTTTCATAGAAAAATTTTAGTGTTAGGATCTTTCTTTCTACACATTCCCTCCTCAACCTTTCCTCCAGTAACCTGCCAGTTGCTGTTTCCTCTGAACTACATCCATCAGGCCTAATATCCTGACCTCTGAGTGTCCTCTCACTGATGGCACTTCCTTAAATCTGGCATTGCTCCCCACCGCCACATCCTCCCCCATGGCTGCGCCTAACAACCCGTAACAGAGCCACAGCTAATTCCTTGTGAAAACTTTCTAGGAAGTACCAAAACAGCTCCATGCTAATAGATAGCACATGGTACATGCCCTGGCTGGTGACTGTTGACATGGGGAACCACACAGGTACAAATGTTTTACACAACACGCGGTTATATGTGGAAGCTTTCCTCCTGGGCTGATATGAGTCAGTGGGTCTTGTTATGCCTCGGTGTTGGTGGATTAGCTGCCTAATCAAATCTGGAGTCACATCCATGTATAGGCCCTGCAGCTGAGGCCCGAAGAGGAGAGGAGAGGAGAGAGAGGGAAAGTGAGAGACGGAAAGAAAGATGAAGGGAAGCGAAACCACCCTTGTTTTCCAGGCATCCTGTCCTTTCTCGGTTCGTGTGTTTGTGTTCATTAGGCATAATAGGGATCCTAGAAAAACAGATCACTGTGCTTGACAAAATAAACCTGCCCGTACATTCCTGGCATTGGCCTCTCATTAAAGCCCCCGGCCCTGTCACTGGCCCACTCGTTTTTCAGCTGGCGGCACAGGATCGGTGCAGGGTAACTGCTTTCCTATGGCGGGAGGGACCCCGCTGTGAGCGTTCTGCTTTGGAGACACTGCTGTAGGCCAGCTGGGATATGACACTGACGCCCACCCTCTTTAAGCCTTGATCCTCGGCACGCAGCAAGCATGCATACACACACCTCCCTCCATACACGCTGGCGGAAACAGCCGGCCATCATAATTGGCACTTTCATCACTGTCAATATTAGTCTTGCTGAGGGGGGCTAATATGGGCGAAAGTTGTTTTTTCATGTGCAAATCGTAAACGAGAAAGTTTGAGGCAGAAAGGGAAGGCAAGAACGAGAAGGGGAGAGAAAGAGAGTGGGGAGTTTTAAAGAGCTTGATTTATATCCCCACCCTAGGAATGGATCATTTCAGCCATAATTAAGAGTGATACAGTTACTATCGCACAGAGACGCCATTCAAAAGCAACAGCCATCTGCTTGTGTTTTACACCCCCGGCCCTGTGATTTACACTGGGCCTGGCTGGTACGGTATCAAGTGCCCTGGAGGACAGATGGAGGCAGAAAGAGAGCAATGTTTTAATACTTCATTCTTGAAGCCCACATGCTGCCTACGGTTTTAGACCCAATGTCAAGAAAACGGCAAGAGCCTCCATACCTCAGTATAGTACAGTGAAAGCCCTTCCTCCAAACCAAGATGCTGGAACTAATCTACCGTTGACCCAATGTTCCCGCTGAAGCCAGCAGGAGTGTTTAGCCCGGCAGTTTAAGGCACACATGCTCAAAAGATGGTGATGGACTTAAACCAACATGCAAGAGTAGAGGTCATAAAGTTGAGAAAATGTGCAAGTGTGTGAACACATGCAGATGTCAAACGCTGAACTTGACAAAACCAGGTGTGATTCCTTCTCTTGAAAACTGACGTACTGAAGCTCACAGAAGTCAGAAAAGGTTCTTCTTTAAAATGTTTTTTCTTATTCATTTTAAAAAGGACCTCAGGACAGGGAAACAATGTAGCTGTAGATTTATGTCAGAACACATAAAATAGCTTTCTCTGACAAAAAGAGCTTCTTTTTTTTTTAAAAAAAAAAGAGTTTTTGACTTGTAGTGCTCTATATCAATTCTTTGATGAGCAGGTTCCTGTCCTCAGTTGCTTCTGTGCTTATAACAGTGCTGTCTGCAGAGGTGCAGCAGAGGAAGCAGTAGCCAAATATTTTCCATTGTTTCGCGTAAAATCGTTTGGCTGACCTCGTTCTGCACTGAGAGCTGAGGTCGGCTGAGTGGTGTGTGGAGGTGGTGGGAGAACAGAGCAACAGCATGGAAAAGAGAAACAAAATAAACGAAGAGCAAAAACAAGTAAATATTGCTGTGACTCTTCCTGAGGAGACAAAGCTGAGGTTGGACTTGGTACCAATGCAGAGGTGATAATGTTTTCTCTCATATTTACTGTAACACAAAAAGCCATAAGAGGTTACTGAGATGTTTTATGGGTTTTAATTAATTACGTCTTACTAATGAAGAAGATTTACCATTCAGTAATTTCATTTGCTAAATCAGCATAATCTGATACCAGGCTGAAGGGAGGTATTTTACTGCCCTCTCTGGTTCAGAGTTTCAGGTTTGTTGCACCTGTAACCACGCCTCACAGTGATGTCACAGTGTAGTGACGCACCATGGAGTACAGCTCTACAGCCCTGCATCATCACTGCAGGCCAGAAAGAACAACATTTTCAGCTGCTGTTAAATTGCTCTTTTATCTCAGTAGGGCTGAATTCAGAGGCTTGCTGATGGGCAATGCAATGAACACAAACAGAAATGCTATGGCCATGTTTAGACCAGCTTCAGCCCTGCGTTGAAAAAAAATGCAGCCCTTATTTGGGGGCTCTGACAAAAAAATATGTATATATTCTATTATATGCTGCTGTGCAGTGTTTTGGCTTTGGATAAATCTTCAAACTCTTTAACTAAATTAAACTGCATGGCCATCTAAGTTAAAGGGGCTATTTGTAAGTTTTCTCTGCTGCCGAACATGATTTCTTGTCAGGAGCAGGTGGTGGTGATTGTCACTTGACAAGAGCTTCAGCCATCGTTGCGTTTACAAGACAAGATGTATCGGACATTGACGAGATGGGCCGGGGCTAGCTGGTTAGCAAGCTAACTGAAGTAGCAGAAAACACGTGATAGAGACAAGAGGTAACACTGGTGTTGCTTTCCACCTCTGGAGACAGCTGTTGGTGAGTAAAGGAATGAAGTTTGATGCTGAACTCACAGCATTTCAGCAACTGTTAATGCTAACGTTAGCTATGTAGGAATAAGAAAACTTACAAATACCTTTAAAGTAGAACTACTCTGAAATCAACTTTGGGGCTGTTGAGTTGCCAGGTGGCAGGAACCAAAGCAGAAAAAGGGAAAGAGGAAAAAATGCAGGTACTCTAAGAAAATGGCAATAAACCGAAAACTCCAATCTGTTTGTTTAGATCAAAGTCCAATTGGAAAATATGTGATGCTTATTAAATTCATTTCCACATATGAATGTCACCCAAATGCTAAATATGAATTTTAGCTATGAACACCTGATCCACTAGCTCCATGTCTGTTGGACAGTGTGTGTGTACACCTGGCCCTCAGTCCCGTCTCCTACTTTCACCTCTCCTCACCTCATCAGTTGAAGCTGCTGAGCTTCCCGATCGATGACACAAAGCTTAGTGTTTTGATGGATTGACCCCTTGTCATGCCAAATACCTTCGCCGTAAGCATAATTAAAATAATAAACGCGGGATTTCTGACACAGGCATGCTTCATGGCGAGCGCACTGAATCGTTTGTCGCCGCATTTCACTCTGAGCTTGACAGAGACGAAGGAGATTACAACCTCCCTACGTAGCTAAGACAGAGAGCGGGGCTGTGATATGAGTTGTCTTCAGGATAGCTGCTGTGTGAGCGTTTGTTTGAGTGCGTGTCCATCATTATATGTCAATGTGGTATCATGTTTGTGTTGATTGTGTTGATGATGTCAATTGGGGTTGTCGTGATACTCGTGATTTTTCAATGTCTATACTAGTGATGTAATTCATATTTTAAGGATGCAGTAAGACTGAGTCCTAATGGTACACCATCTACCAGGTGAGCCACCGAGGCGCCCCACCTGGTACAGCATGTACCATTAGGACTCAGTCCTTACTGCAGCAGCCACGGACCTTTGCTGCATGTCATCTCCTCCCTCTCTCACCCTCATCCTTCCAGTCTCTCTGTCACTGCTACTCTAATAAAGGCATAAAAAAAGCCCAAAAAATAACTTAATAACAAAAAAATGCACATATGATAAAATAGTGACAGCAGATGTTTGGCCTTGTGGATCTTTTGTTTATCCCTTCATCTGGTTGCCTTTTCATTATCCATTAAGTGTAACTGTAATTTTTGTACGCCTTTGTGCAGTTACACACTCTCTCCACCTCCCTTCACTATTATTTAAGTCTAATTCATCGGCCAAAAAAGAGACAAAACACACAATAAACAAAGTTAAAGATGAGTTTGACTGATAGCATTACCATTATTTTCTGTTTTCATTTCAAAGTTTTTATAGATATCGCAATGAATATTTTTGGCCATGATAAACGTGAAGTGAAAATCTGATATCATGACAGCCCTAACCTCAATTATTCATGACCCTTCTTTGTGTATTTGTATAATTACCAGTTAATTTTCCTGTGTGTGTGTGTGTGTGTGTGTGTGTGTGTGTGTGTGTAATGTTATACTGGCAGAAATTTAAAAAAGAAAATGAATCATTACATCACTAGTATAGACACTGACAAATCTACTTCTGAGTCTAATGCTTTTGGGAACTCTGTCTCTTCACAAAGCTGATGCTGAGAGGTATTGGATATTTGTATGTACTGTAAGTGTGTGTGTGTGTGTGTGTGTGTGTGTGTGTGTGTGTGTGTATATTGTGGTGGGGGGGAGGACTTCATACTGAGCTGTTGTTTCTGGCAAAGCCCAAATAAGCATGATGACAGTGTGTTATAAAGGAGCTCGTCCAGCTCTCCTTCTATCAGCTCTGTCTGGCTGAGACACCTGGAGGGCCTGACGGATGGCTGAAGTTATGCATTTGAAAATAACAATGTGTAAATTTATTGCGTAGCTGTCTGCATCTGGCTAATGAGGCCAGTGGCTGCAGCCAAGAGGACAAGAAAAAGAACGTCCTAGATCTAACAGCTGTATTATTTTGTGTACAGCATGATCATCACATCACTTGCCGGTACTGTAGAAACAGTAAACGGCAATCCACACTGTTTGTGTAATGATACCAGTTAGAATAGGAGCCAAAGTCTGTGTTTGATTCATTTTTTGCTTAACAGAACAGCACCATATTTTGATTTTTGTTAGGACAATACTGTTGTCCTCCACAAAAACAATATGTGGTTATGGACAATAAAGAAGAACAGGAGCCAAACTCACCTTGATGTGGGGTTTGGCCAGTAGTTTGAGAAGCTCCTTGATTTCTCCATTGGCTGGTTTCCTTTCCAACTCCCCAGACAACTAAAGAGGAGAATACACATTGGTCACAAAATGCATCTACAAAACAATATGTCAGGAAAGTATATTAAACATGCTGATAGGAAAATTAGAAATCAAAAATACGACCCCTTTCTTGCCATTTGTTCAACAGCAGTTCTGCCATAAATACCAATGGAGTAGGTTTTGATTTATAAAGATCTATAGCTCACCTGATGATGCATGTACATGGTAAGGCAACACTGTTTTAAATTATATTAATTATTTATTTGGTGATATGAGCGCCAGGGGGAAGGTTTGCCTCGTCTCATTACTGAATATTGCAGTGCAATCGCCATGGTTACAATCTTTCCTTCACTGTGATAAAGAGATAAAGTGATGGAGGTGAGCAGAAGGTTTACAAAAGAGACTTCTGTGCTGGATACTGTAATCCTGAAAAGGAAAAGATAACTGAGATTTTGCTTCACTGAATTCTAATGAATTACATTCGATTTTATTTTTTATAGCACCAAATGAGACCAGCCCGTGTTACAGACCGCTATAACAGGCAGGTAGTTAGAAAGGCTACTTCCCCTGTGGAGTGCCAAGATAAGCCTCTTCAGACAGAGTTTGAACTGTTACCCTCAGGCCGTCGGTTTAGTCTGCCTGTTATGAGAACCAAGAGATAAAAGTTTTCCTTTGTCCCCACTGATATTCAGTTGTTAAATGGCAGATAGTATTTTATTGTTGTCTGGAGATCACTTATTTGCACATACTGCTTACTTTTGCACTTGATCTTGATCAACAAACTCTTACATATCACTCTGGCCACCGAGCCATACTGTTTGTTGATGGCCATTAGGGTTTGGTGCGTTTCTGTGGAGCCTAGCTGCAAAGTTACTTTGAACTAGAACTTGAAATCACAACATTATCTCAAGGTACTTTACAGAGTAAGGTTCCAACCATGAGCAGCACTTGGCGACAGTGGAGAGGAAAAACTCTTTTAACAGGAAGAAACCTCCAACAGAACTTCGGGCAGCCATTGGTCCTGACCGTTTGGGTTCAGAGGAGAGATTCATGTTGGATTCAGTTTCTCCTCAGCATTGGAAATTTAAAGGAGAAAACACAAGCAGCCCAAGTTGACCATACTGATCATAGTTCTCACTGTGTCAACATGGTAACTGTAGCTGCTCCAGTGTGTAGTAACATTTTGTGTGCACAGGCCCCATAGCTTGATGCATAGCTATAAATCCACCTTTACACACACTCACACCTGGAAGCTGCTCAGCACGACCGCAACATTTACGTGTTAAGGGCCTTGATCAAGTGCTAATGGGGAGCAGGGAAAGAGCTGCTCTTGAACTTCTCCCACCCACGTTGTTCCTGTGGGTCCAGGGATCAAACTGCCACCGCTGAGTAAAGATTATGACAAAGTCGAGTTCGTCTTTCTGTTCTAGACTTCTTGAACCTGACTCAGACTGTGTTTAATCAACACCTACACTGACAAACACAATCTTAATCTAAACTCAAAAGCTTATGCAGAAAAAACAGGAGTACACTCGGCGGGTACTGACTGTGCTTGTACTTTCAGGTGACCCCAAACAACAGGCTTCCATCACGCAGGAAAGCTAATACTGTGCTAAATCAGGTGCATCTTAGAGGGAGGTGAAATCTCATCTTGTCATGGGACATCTAATTCTCACCTGTGGCCTCATTTCTTTTGATTGAATTTAGTAAACTTTAGGATTACTTCTCAGATTGTTTCTCAGGAACCAAAGAAATCAGTCCACTCCTCTTTGAAACAATGTGAGCTGTGAGAGCATCTCTGCGCTGGACTACATCCATTATGTATATCTAGTAGCTCTGACACGAGTGACTCTTCCTCTAAAGTGCAGGCCACGCTCCTCCGTCTGCACTCTGATTTATGGATGGTCCTGCTGGATGTGGCTGAATGTGGAATGAGTGTGGAGAGGAGCCGTCCCAACACAAAGACCTGCCTGTACTCATCTGAGATCAGGAGCTAACGTGGACTACAGGAAGAGGGCCAGTGGAAATCACAGGCTGTGAAAGGTGGAGCTATCACACATCCACATTCATGTTTCCTCTCCTGTATATGTGGTATAGGAGCACATGTGTGTACAGATGATCATACTGTACGTGAGGTTATGTGTATTTTGTACCAGATGTATGGGAGTCGTCCCACAGGTGGAGTAATTCAGCTTTTGGACATACTTCAAAGTATAAAGTAAAGAATATGCTCAAGTCAACTTATCTGTTACGTGTTAGGAATTTAAACTACACAGTTAGTGCACTTTGCCTGCACTTCAGAATATGTAAATCGCATTGATTTAAGATTAATTAAATGAAAGTTAGAAAATGAATC
Source organism: Seriola aureovittata (assembly GCF_021018895.1). Classification (NCBI taxonomy): domain Eukaryota; kingdom Metazoa; phylum Chordata; class Actinopteri; order Carangiformes; family Carangidae; genus Seriola; species Seriola aureovittata. The sequence goes on along the minus strand of NC_079383.1, from coordinate 4,240,759 downwards.
TGCAACTACTTTAATAATCAATTCAGGCATTTTTGAAGCAAAATGCCACAGTCATCATTGTAAATACAATATCTTTGTGTTTTGGACCGTTGCTTAGACTAAAGAAATAATCTGAAAACCACTGCGACTTCGGCCTCTAGGAAACTGTAATGGGCACCATACATTATACATTTTATTATATTATATTACAGTTTTCTAGTATAAACAATTAATCAAGAAAATTATTAGTAGATTAAATGATAATTAATATAATAAATATATATAATATATATAAATAATGTCAAGTCATGTAATTTTTAAATAAAATGCACACAAAACTGATGTAAAATATTATGAAAAAAAAAAGAAAAATAATTAGTGTCACTCAATTAGAGTGATAAATGACTAACAGCTGAAATCCAAAGAGAGAAAGTTTAACAAAATGAAATGTATTAATAATTGCCAACAAATAGAGGATTTTTGTGGTAGATACTCATCAGTGTTTGAGAATTCAAAACATCCACTCAGTTGAAAAATAAACTTCTTTTAACAATGCTGCTCATATATGTTTTTATGAATTTTCTTATCAGCTGACATGCACACTGATATTTCTGCAAAATACTAATATTGGCTGATATATTGGCCTAAATGATTTATTGGTCTAGCTCTACTTAAAATCAGATGTTATCAACTTATAGAATTTCATTGGATTGGTTTATTTTTTTCTCTTTTTCCCTTATCTTTTGAACTGAGGGACTGAAGATAGACATATGTTGAAACATTAGAAATTTGTAATTTGGGGATTATAAATAAACTTGATCCTTCCTTGATAACATAAAATACTTACATAAACATTAAAAATATACACTAATGATTAAAAAAATGGAAGATAAGGTACAACTGCAATGAAGTTTTTTACTTCAATAAGCAAAGACTGATAAATCTAAAGGTCAAATAATAAAAACATACAATCACAGTGGAAAAAAAAGGTCCAGTTTCTAACTTCTAATTGGATAATAAACACATGCTGCAGTTGTTAAAAGTCTTTGCATAAAGCGGAGGACTCATGGATCATTTTGGTGCCTCTGTTGTCATCACACAGCAGATAAGCTACACAGGGAAACACTGTGTACTCCTCTAAGTGTGATGCTGAGGCGGATGATGACAGAGGTTGGAAAAACCTACAGTTTGTTTGAGTAATGACCCCGGTGGTGTGGGAATAAGGTAACAGAGGTGAGGCAGTGGTAAAGGCAGGGGGCTGAGGGTCAGACTGGGGTTAGGGAGGACGCTATGTCACTTTACCTGAAGACAGGAACATGTGCTTATGTCTGAGGGGGGGTTAGTTTAGAGCCCCCCTCCCTCTCTCCCTTGGGGGAGGGCGGCTAATGAATAGTCACAGTGGTCAAGGTTACTCTAGCTGAACTTCATCCAACCTTGCATTACTTCACTTTATCAAATATGCACAAAAAACCCCTGCAAGGTCAGAGTAAGTGATGCAGGGAGAAAGGGAGGCCACATGTGTAAACGGAGGAGGAGAAGAGGAGATAAAAATGAAAACAAAGAAACAGAGATGGAGGCGAGTCACGATCGGGGTCTTTAGTGAAGGAACATCACTTGCTCTGATTCAGCATCGTCCATCATCTCATCGACGAGCTGTTTACAGCGATGGGGGGAGGCAGAGCGAGGATGAACGGTACATTTCCACTCCCTCATATTGTCCTATTAAAGCACCTTGTCCCATAACTCAGTGCGGACAGATGGGACATATCTGACTACACACTCTGCTCTCTACCTCCGTGCCTCCCTGTTCGAATCACATTTTCCACCCTCAGACCATCACAGCAAAGGGAGGGAGGGGGCAAAAAAAAAAAAAGATGCTGGCCTCCTCTGAGACGGTGTGTATTTCATTTGTTAAATGTCATGGCAGGTGCTGCAGTGTTTACATAAGTTTGATCCCAGCATGTCAGTTTATTGCTCTCCCTTGACCCTGAACGGCTGCGGGCTCACTGCTTTTATATATAGCTGCCAATTCATCAAGCTGACCTTTTTTTTTAATAGCTTTTATTAAAACTATTAAAACATGTTAACCTTTTATTTACAAACTCCGATCTCAGCCAGCCAGCGTCATCCATTTGATCCATGATGGATAAAATGTGCTTTGGCTTCATTTCTTGTAACTGATCAATAATAAACCGGCTGACTACAGTAAGCGTCTCAGGAATTCATTCTCAGGCAGTATTTTGATTTGATTTTACACAGTTATGCACAAAGATGTTTCCCTATTATTATATTTTATAGCTTTCAATAAAAGTTTTAAAGTCTTACGGTCTAAACGCTGGCACTCACACTCTTACAAAAATAAAATTAAAAAGGAAATAATGAATACATGATTTTTTCTCATGCAAATAATCTAATCTAAAGAGACTGAGTGTCAGAAGAAAGTGTTTCCTAAAAGTGACTTCAATCCAAATGTGTTTTTAATGGGGTCCTTCATGAAATACATGAAGTATATCAGTGGATTTAAGATGCAATTGTATTTTAACTAGTAATAATGACTTGCAGGCCTACAGGCATGCTTATTTACAGATTGAGCTTTCTCAAACATAAATTTAGAAGTTATATGTGTATGATTGCATACTGTGTGTGAGCCCTGTGGAAATCTAACCCTCTGTTTTCAGCTAGATAAGGATAAAAAGAATAAGAAAAAAAAAAGCTGCAGACGCTCCAAAGCTTTGAACAACAAGGTGAAACGTCTGCACGAGTCTGTATCTCAGATCTTAATACTAAAGATGCATGATAAATCAGTGACCGATATATTATCCTTCAAAAAAACGAGAAAGTCATAGTGTTATTATTCAGATAAAGAGGTTTCAGATGATGATTATCTGGATCCTTTTCTTACACTGGCTTCAGAGTTCACTGCAAGTATAATTGGGTCACACACAGTCACATGAAGTTATATTAGACCCTCTGTTAGCATTTTAGGGAAGAAGAAGAAATGTGTTTTCTACAATTTTTTTTATAAGAATTGTATTTACAGTGGGAAAGTAAACGGGTCAATCTAAAGAGTTTCCCCTAATGTCTACCTCACAGTTTTTCAACCACGAGAGCAATACCACCAGTCACTGCTTCAGTATTAAAACAGCAACAAAAAAGATAATTTTTGATAATCATTACTGACCCTGAAATTCAAAACTGGAGCACAACTTTTCTTTTTTTCTTCATCTTAAATCCTTAGATTTAATCTCTAGCCAACATTAACTGGGTCATTTTCTGATGGCTTCATTTACATTTTTACAATGTTGGGCCAGCCAAAGGCTTGTGGAACGTTAATTTACTGTACAGTAAAAACTAACATTGAGGAGCCACCTGACACTGATGAAGCCCTCTCTCTCCCTCTCTCTCTCTCTCTGGGTGTGTGTGTTTCTAGTTATAGGTATGGACTGTAGACCAGTGCTCTCTGATGGCACCCAGTGGTCTTCTCAGGTAACAGCAGGTCTTTGGGTGAATATAAAGATGTTGGGAAGCGAGCCAGAGGAGGGGAAGGGCGTTTCGAGGGGAGAAGGACACAACTGAGACACCAGGACGGACAGTCTTAAGTCAAGTGATGGGGCTGGTATTCAGCTTGATGTGGGATGTTTAGCTTTTGACAGGATTGAGAGACACAGATCAGAACGGCAGCCTGAAACTTAGAGAGCAGGTTCATGTATGAGGCTGATTTGCCCCTTTAGATTAATGTAATGTGGTATTTTATATTCCACAATGGGGCAAGAGTGCTTCTATTTCACTCTTAATGAGCGCTATAAGGAGGTTGTGAGTGTAGCAATGAAAGTCTATGTACACCCATAAACGTGTGTGTACAGTCACCCACTGACATGTCTTAATATGGATGTAATACAGCACCTATGCCCTGGGCACTGGCTGTGCTGGGTTGCTTGAGCAGTGGCAGTCACCTGCTGTGTGTGCTAGACAGTGCAACCGGGGGCAGACGAGGGTTGAAGTGTCATTTTATGTTAGGCAATAAATTAAGCCGCCATTACCCGAAACCCAAGCCCGAAAAGAATTTCATCTAACTGTAGATCTCTCCCGTTGCACTTCAGTCCTCATCCACCACTTCAATAGCCTTCATTTGGAGCGGTGACATGGGTGAAAAACAATCTGCTTTAAAAATACATCGCAACGCTCCGGTTGGGAGCTTTTCTTTTTTTTGACTAGCCAAGAAAGGGGGGGGGGGGCCCAGGACTGCGGTGTGCTGTGAGATGCTTTGATACACCATCTCTGGGCTTTATCCCGATATCTGATAATCCCAGGGAGACGCTTTGCGGGGCATTTACCAGGAAGCATAAATTTGAAAGTCTGTAATTTGACAAAAAGAAGGAGAAAGAAAATCTGTAAAGGTGGGAGGCAAGATGGGGGTTGATTGTTGGGGGTCTCTTCAACAGTCTATGGACTCTTGCCACAACCTGGGGAGGCAAAGCAAAGACTTAGGAAAGAGAAACAGAAGCGATCCCTCACACTCTGTTGTCTGCTTGAATCTCGTGGAGTTCTTGTTCTGGTGTTATCTGGTTAGCAGCGTCCTTTGCCAGCTCTAACAGCAGGGTACAACAAACACAGAAAGAAAAAGAGCAGTAAAATGTATTTTTGAGAATATTGTCCCTGCTGATTCAAGCTCAGGCATCCTGGTTTGGTTAAGGGTCCTGGATGGTTTGGGACTCCTGTCATCTGCACTGGTGTGTGTGAACCCTCCGGGATGGAACGTGCTGGCTCCTGCACTGACACTTGTGGCCTGCAAGGTCAGGAAAACCGCTCTAGACCACAAGACGGCCTAACTTTCGTGACAGTCTCAGGACACTCTGGACTCTCTCCTCCTCGGGCTTTACCCCAACCGACTGTAAGGACTTCAGCCCCTCTTTCTCTCGTCTCTCCCTTGACTCAGTACTAATTAGGATGATGTATGGCTGTGGCCTCTTTAGAAGGGGTGGAATAGTCGGAGGCACTTTGATTACAATAAACAGAGCTGGGGATTTCAAACAAAACCACACACCAGTAAAAGGACTTTTCCTCCTCTCCATTCACCATGCCAGGCTGGTTCTTGGGTTTACACAGGTGTGTGTGTGGGTGTGTGTGTGTGTGTGTGTGTGTGTGTGTGTGTGTGTGTGTGTGTGTGTGTGCACATGTGGATGTGAGCTTATGTGCACGCACGGCTTTCGATAAATATTGCAGATGAACAATACAGTAACAAATGTCCGGATGCTGGTCATTTATGTAATAAATCAGACTAAATATCTTTCACAGCTTGAGGAGAGTGACTGGGCCAGTGGAAGAAAAGCATCATCAGTGGTGTTTGATGATGCCTCATTTACAGGTTAACCAGTGAAGAAGGAGTGCACACCACAGGCGACGCCGCTATGATGCTTCCTGTCTCTAAATCTGAATATTTCCTGCGTTCTCTCCTTCACCGATTTCTGTTTACTAGACGGAACTCAATCATCTGCTGTCGTCCGTCATGGTGCGCCCATCCATCTTCAGCCTTCCTCTGAATGACTGGCCCTTCTATCCGGCCTGTGCCCAAGGAAAATGATCAGTTTGTCTTTGCAGAGCTGGGTTTTTGATTTCATGGTGTACAGCTAGATGTTTGGGCAGAGAGCATGTGGCAGGGTAGGCGGAGGTGGGTGTAGAGAAGGGACAGTGCAGTGTTATTGTAACAGAGACCAAACTGAGAACCAAAATCTGAGAGGGGGACAGTGCAGAGTTCACTCCAGGGTAAGAGGTGAAAGAGGATAAACATTGTCGAGGCGACTGCACGCTACTGGGACGGGTCAAGGGTATGTATGTGTAACTCTGTGTGGTTGTATGTGTTACAGACACGCGATAAAGAGGCACTTGGCGCTTGTGATCTGAAGTTTCTGCGTTCAATCTGCACAACCGGGCTGTTGTACTGCAAGACAAACTACGTACCTGCTTATACTAAGTCTCTCTGGATTTGAGTATAAGCAAATCATGTCCGCTTGGTTTTTCAAACACAAACAGTAAGACAGAGCAGGCAAGAGAAAAAAGACGTAATGTGAGTGTAGGCGAGAGACAAATTTAGGGAAAAACCTCGATAAACGAGCGGAGAAACATAACAAATGCAGAGTCTTATTATATAAGACAAAAAAACTCACTAAATAGTTTGATGAGTATGAACATGATGTGAATCACAGACTACGGCCTTCACAGTCACCAGATCCCAACCCGACCACACATCTACAGACAAATCTGAGGTTATCTGTGGAAATAAACAAGCCGCCGTTACCGCGGCAGTACCTTCATCTCAACAATTCTCTCAACATCAAAATTTAGTCCAGTTTTCACAGACGGCTCGGCATCTTTCCCGCTCTGTTATCAGCTGCTCCAACAACAAACTGAGACTTTGGGAAAAACAAAAGTAAAATCCACAATCCTCCACTCCATGAAATCAATTTGACTTCACTTAATCTCTGTTATTATTAAATCCTCATGTTTCAAACGCTTTATGAGCTCGCCTACAATGGGGCTGCTATTGACCGAGTGATCTTGTTACACGCGGCTGATGGTGAGCCGCCACCCTGCATACCTCCTGCTAGCTTGGTACATTATTACGTTTCCTGGCTGAAACGTTTCCAGTTTTTATTAAATGGTTTATTGCTTCTGATTACAAAGCAAGGGATCGTGGAATTCGATGATTTGAATCTTAAACTAGCAAGTAATTCCTTCTGGGTTTAATTAGCTGCAACACAGCACTGTTTCACTGTTTCACATCCAGATTGTGGAGGTCAGACAGAAATGTCTTCTTTTTTTTTTTCTCAAATCCTTTGTCATAATTAGTTTCAGACAGATGGAATAACTTCCACATACACACCTCTCTGTTTCCACTGTCAGTGTAAATGTGTTCAGTTCTGCCACCACAGTAATGGCTGTGGCGCTTGAGGGTGTGACACATGAATCAGCTGCCAGAGTAGTCTGTAGGTTTTTAACCCTCATGTTAGACAGTGCTCTCTAGCATCATCATCAAAACATCAAATGACACACTGACGCTGTTTTGGAGGCGCATCATGGCCCAACACCTTACTGTGACACTTAGTCGTGTTTTTTATTCTTTCATTTGTCAACCATAAGTAGTTGCAACCAAATAAATAGAAGCCTTCCTCCAAAAAAAAGAACTTACTTCATGGGCCAGAGCTGCAGCGCTGTCCAAGACGGGGACGGGTTTGCTCTCTTCGTAATGCTGCAGCCGCTCATGGATCTGAAAGGACAGATTGTGTTCATCAGTGAGGAAGAGAGAAGGAGAAGAAGGAGGTCAACATCGGGCTGCAGACGCCACAGCAAGGCCTCCCTGAGCAAACACCCACACGTGTGAGCCAGGAGTGCACACAAAGACCCATGTGCACAGCTATAAGCACACATGTATGAAAACATGTACAGCCTCTGTCCACACCACCTTAAACTAGCAATGACTCACATTAGATCAGAAGGACTAGAAATCTCACTCTCAGACACCAAAAACACACACACAGACACACACACTTACTCACTCTCTCTACTGAGCACAACAGAGTATTCTAAGTATTTCAGCTAGTGAAGGCGCTGTGCAAACAATCCAGTTTTCCACCATGCATTCGATATGCCCTAGTGGCCCAGCAAGGACTCCAAATCATTTCAACAGTCTGGTGAAATTGGTTAAACATTTCCTTATCAGCCTCAACACTGGAACTGCACAATGTAGGGAGACAAATCTGTGTCTCTGGAGAGTTACTAAAATGGAAAGTAGCCTCGACTCGTGCATTAACGTTTACTCATTTACACACACGAAAACACTTCATCACTCAAAAACTGATATATGAAACTGAGAGGAATAATTTATGCACACAACCGCACGCTTGTGCCCACGCACACGCAGTCAAACACAGTCGCACACTACTTCTCCAGCCTACACACAAAAAAAATACTACAACCATCCCATATGTGATTTAAGAGCAGCTGTGCAGGAATGCGGCCTACAGGCTGCTGTCAGGTCCCATCAGAGAACAGACACGGACGACCATCCTCCAAAAAGCCACTCCTGAGTCTCTCGTCAGCCCAGCATGGTGAAGGGGAGCTAGGCCATGGGTCTGACTGATAGCTGGGCCCAGGGCCTAGAGATCCAGCTGGATGTCCCAGAAAGCATTCCAGCACGATGGTGGAACAGAAGGCCCTCTGGCTGAGGAGAGAGTGACAGAGAGGCCCCTGGGCCAGCTCAGTGTCTGCGGGGCCAACTCCACACATGTGGGAGCTTATACACACACATGTAGACACACAGATGGAGCGGTGACAGTTTGCCACAGAAAATCATTCAGCGGGACAGAAAGTGACAAGAAAAGCATTTTGTTTGCTGTCACACTCTGAGCAGCTACAGATGCTATGTGCAATTAAAACATCTGTTTTAAGACTGTTCAACATAATTTTTCCTCCTCACTTCGCAAAAGATATTTAGCAAGACAGCATTCTGCAGTAGCAGCACTGTGTGTACTGTGATAATACTGCATGGAACGAGGTGAGTGCTGTGAGATTACACAATCACATGATCGAATCTGTCCCTTCTAATGACTTTCGCCTGGGAAATGTTTTTTTAGTGCTTTTGGCCCCTGGCTAAAAATTTGGGGAAGCTCTGATTAGCAAAAAAGAAATCCAACATGTGTAGATGAGTTCATTTCAGTCTTTTCAAGCTGTCATCTGTCTTTGATAACCACCAGAGAAAACGTCTTGAAACCCAAAACATGATGTCATTCACAACAATACACAAACAAGCTAATGTGAGCAACCCAAATCTCTTTTATGACTCTCTGGTAATAAAAATGCAAGAGAACTATATGTTAAATGCCTTTGCATATAAATATAAACTCCTCCCTTCCCATCAAAATTCCAGTTCAGCTGTCGGCCTTAAACAGGTTGCCATTTCAGCTCGACTTATCCACACAGACCCTGGTGATAAATCACCGCCTGTTAGGACTGTGTCTCGGCCAACAGAGCAGCCATGTTTCAAGGTCAGCTTAGAGGTTCAAATCCTTGTGTAAAGCCGACATTACTCGGCTATAAAACATGGTGCATTAGGCGTGTCGTGGAGGTAATCTGCTGAAGGCCTGAGGGAGGCCGATGGTTGCTCAGCTCAGCTGTAGAGCGCAAAAGGGCTGCAACTTGTGGACCCTCGAACAAGACAGCTGGGATGTGAAGTTAAAAACAAGCAATGCAGTAGGTGTGTAACGGCTTGGAGAGGTGCAGGAGAGTATTGATAAGGTTGGAGACAGAGATAAAAACTGGAATAACACAAGAATGAGTAGACTCCAATGTTTAGTTAAACTGTTGTCAGTATGTTCCATGTTTTATGGCATCAAATGTAAGACTGCCACTTTGGGGCAATTGCTGGAAATTTTCATCCTCATCTGTTTAATTTCACATAGCCACATCATATTTGAACAGTTACTCTCTAGCATTCATGAAGTCCCAACAACTCCACCCTGCGCTCTGACTCCTCTCCTCTGTCTGTTCCTCTACAGTAGAAGGCCGTAAAAGGACAGGCAGGCAGCTCCGGTTACTTCATCTGTCCTGATCATCTTTGTAAGAAAACAGATGAAATAAATGAGAGAGGTTGCCAGTGTCTTCAGCGCTCCAACATACCACAGTCCTGGTGACATCTGCTTAGGTAGTTGCTGCTCCACCACCTCGACTTACTCAGTTACTGTGGAATTTCTCCTCTGCTTCGTGAGCAAATGCGAGATTGAAATGCTTTTATTTACAGTTCAGGACACTTTCCAAGTGCCTGTCCATGACGCAGTAATGTATTTTAAAGTCATTACCCCGCTTTTTGCATAGCGCGTTCTCTGTCCCCTTGGTGAGGCAGCAGCTCTCCTGGCAAACACCAGAAGTGGCCTGGTGGAATTTAAAACAGTGAGAGGCAGTGTACTACAGCCAAGGACAGCTTAGCTCAGACTGGAGTGCCGCTCTAGGACACACAGCAGAACCAGAGACTGGGAATCTGAGGCTTCTCCGGTGAGAAATGTAGTGCTACTTCAATGTAAAGTAGAGTCGGGGTCAAAATGCTCAGAACTCGGAGAGGAAAGCTCCCAGAAGATCAGGCAGGGTAAAGATGAATGAATGTCTACCTTCACTGAAAAAACAGGCTACAATAGGAGCGCTGTGTGTCCTGCCTCCACAGAAGCCTCAGACTAAGTAGTGTTTGCTTCCAGAAATACCCGCTGTGCTTAAAATACACACAGCAACACATGAGGAGAATAAAATATGAAGAAAAACACGAACCTCTGTAAGAATTCATATGAAAAAATTCCAGTGAGAGTGGACTGAAACGAAAACATAACATTCATCCATCTTCATTTTCTTCAGACATGATCTACAACCACTGTGAAGGATCACTGTGAAGGTTAAGGGTCAGACACCTTGGAGTCCTGTCAAGAAACCTTCAATGATAAAATTCAGTAATCCAAACTGTATCTGCGATCTCTTCATGATCAAAGTGTACGGAGCAGAAAGGAGAACAGTGACGTCTTGCGCCTCGATAGTCAACGTGGACGTATAGGAAAAACATCATGCCTTACAAACACTAATCCAGACACACTGCAGCAAGCACAGTCTGGCACAGAGAGAGGGAGAGAGCGTGCAAGAGAGGGAAAGCTTGATAGATGGAGAGGTTTGCTGATGGAAGGAGAAGGAGAGGTCTGGAGATCACAGGGCTGGATAGTGTTTCTGTTTCTGAGTCCTGCAAGGAGGCTCAAGGCCTCTGGTTAATGTCCACTGCCCAGAAAACTTCACGTCGGGCCGGTTAGGGCTGACGTTCTTTCTCCCACTCCTGTTTCTATATCTACCCACCGGAGCAGATCCAGTATCGGACCTCCGTTAATCCACACGGGTCCAATCTTTTGGTCTGATCCAGAACACCTTGTCAAGCCACGGCGGCCTGGTAGACTAGACCGAGCTAGGGCGACAGGACAGGGGCATTATAGACAGACATACAGGGTTACAACAGGAATAGTTATGAGATGATATGTTTACATAAGAAGCCTAAGAAGAAAAGTGTAGATTTGCTTTTCCTCCTGTCGCAGTAGTTCAGTTTACAAAGTCTTGGCTTTAGCCCTGGCAGGATGGCATCAGGTCCTGGACAATGTGCTGTGGTTTGTGAACAATCCTGCAAATGACAGTACCATTCTCCATAAGTCTGCTGAGGGTACAACTGGCCAATCCTGCAAACTAAAGTTTATGCCCAGCGTCATCAAGGAGTGGCTATTAGAAAAAGAGTATCCAGTCATTAGTGGTTACTAAGTTTACACAAGGACAGCAACTTTAACAATCTTTCCTCATGGATCTACCATCCCCAAAACCTTGTCTCAGACAGTTTTCTGTGCTGGCTGATCGATTTAGACTTTTAATTAGAAATATATACAACACTCCAGTAATGCTATTAGAACGGTCTGCCAAGAATGTCAGCCAATTTCTCCAGGGCGAGCCTTTATGATTCTGTCGGTATCCCTGCCTTGGAGGGAGCCAATTAAGAGAAGCCTAATAAAACTCTACTTGTCCCGCAATGGGGTCCAAATCCACAATAATTGAAGGACTGGATGATTCTGGGTCAGAGCTGCAACAATTAGTCGATTAATCCAATAGTTGACAAACAAAAAAATCAAACTATTTTGATAATCAATTTAGAATTTCAGTCAAATTTCAAGCAAAACAGCCAAATATCTGATGGGTCCAGCTTTTTTTGATTGTTGGTGGAACAAACAAAGTAATGTGAAGATATCACTTCGGGCTGTGGGTAATTATGATGTTCATTTTTCATAGTTGTAGCCCTACAACTGATTAATAGACAAATTGGTCATAGTCAAATGATTTGTTTTGTGTGTACTTACGTTATTTAACAGAAAATTCACACAAACAAAAAAACCTTGACAAAGGAAAGGTGCCGGGCCTCCTACAGAGGGGTCTCGTGCCTGAGCTCGTCTGGCCACAATGTGGAAAAGGCCTGGAGAATGTGACAGCTGATTAAGAACTGGAAGTAGGTCCAAAGGATGAGAGAGAGAGAGAGAGAGAGAGAGAGAGAGAGAGAGAGAGACAGACAGAGAGAGACAGAGAGAGACACCAGGGCAGCTGGCCAACAATCATGACAGCCATATCATTTAGATAGGAGCTACATTTCCTCTTGGAGCTCTTGGGAACACAGAGGCCCCTGACACACCTCCATAGACACTGTGTATTCTGTAGAGCCAGGGCAGTGCAGGACACAGTCACACTTGTGTACATGCATATTGTACATACCTTAAATCTCTACTGCAAGTTTTCCGTTTGTGTTTCAGCCACGCAGAATAAAAACCTCACCAGCAAAAAACAAAGGCAAGTGGCATTTATTAATCAGGAGCACTCAGTCGCGTGTAATGTGGCTGCTATTGGGAAGCAGTATTATGAATGACCGAGGGCTTAAAGCCAGGACAAATGCATCAGATTACGGAATATGATTGATTTGACTACTTTTCAGGCAGTCAATTAAACATATAAATTTGTCCAGACCATCTTTAAAAGCTCCAGGTGAGCCCATGATGTCTTCAGGCAGTTCCCAGGCCATCAGGGAGCCATAAATACTCTATATGGCACCATGAGCTTCATTTTCCATATTTTGTGTATCGCTCCTATTCTCCATGTCCTATTAAGATTGGCTTGGTATTGTGTAGACCTTCTGGTTTCACTTTGAGTCCTTTTTTTTCCTAAAGAATACAAAATCGGGGTCAACCAAAGTGACCTGGAATAATGGTTGTGGGATCACTCCAGGGATTTTCCTTGATTACCAATACAGACATTTTGAGTGATAGAATGAGGACTGGTGGATCGGTAGGCCTCTCCTCATTTTTACTGTCCCCCTCAGTGCTCCAGACATGGTTCAAGTCAATGAGTTTTAAGGTTATTCAGTAGTCAACAGGCCGTACCACTGCTACCGAGGAGTTTCCCTCCTCCTCTCCCCTGTCCCTATCACAACCTTGCCTTTGGCTTCATCCTATGTCTATTTATCTTGCTCTTCTGGCTCAATTCAGAGGAGCTTGTTTGTGGACGCTGAGCATGATCTTTTGATTTCATGCTGTAGTCGAGACCATTAAACTCCTATGAAAACTCTACACAAAACATTGCAAGGAAGGATTTATTTCAGATTTTACACGAGGTCTTCCAAACCATAAATAACCACTGGGCTTGTGTAAAAACGAATATTTTCTAGCTACAAATGGCGAGTTGAATGACTTTAACCAAAGCCTTCACAACAATCTTTAATTTACAATCACTGACACACCAAAGCCCTAATCTTTTTCAATAAAAATACATGAATCTACAGTGAGTAACCAAACTCATTTACTCAGGAGGCTAAATGAATATGAAAGCCATCTTTTTTTTTTTTTAAGAATAAAAGCTCCCCTCTCTAAAGCAACCTGCAGGTATTTGCTTGTCTCCCCATGAGGGCTCGTGTTCCCCTGAAATAATAAACACAGACCCCAGAGGTGACCACAGACAGCACGAGTGGATCTCTGAGGTGGTATACGTTTACAGGGTGAGTCCTGGACCAGAGACGATTGGGTAGGTTTTACTGCTGCGTAGAGGGTGTGGGGCTTAAATGACTCACAGAGTGCTATTGCAGGAGGGTGAGAGGTTTAGAACAATTTCCTTTTTGTGATCTTCCTTGGTAATGGGGACCAGGAGCAAGGTATGTTTTGAGGTGTGGAAAGGATAAGTTAAGTGCCCAAAGGGCAAGTCTAGGTTTGCTGTCATGGAGTGGAGTTGTTGGACATTACAGGGTGAGTCATGAAACTTGGAGAGCTACCTAGAGCTTGATCCAGTTATTCATTGGATACCAAGTCTGGTGCTCAAAGAATACAGTCCAGTTTGTCTGAAAATGAGCTCGTTCATCAAAAATAGCTGAAACTTTCCACTTGGGTACAAGCGTCAGCTGCAGCACCTTTACATGTCATTAAAAGGCCTGTAGCACCAAAGAACAAACTGGCAAACCCACATCAATATTGCTGTGTAACAACAATGCAAGTGCCAAGCCTATTAGCAACTAACAGGAGCAGATTTAAGGGAAAACTGACTGACCACAAAATGAGGGATCTCAGGGCCTGGCTAAAGGCCTGCTGACAGAAACTTGGTCTCAAAGGAGAGCCCCACCTGAGGCAGGTGGAAATTGAATATTGTATTATATTTCCTGTGGCTTTTTGTGGAGTGGGAACTTGGCAGTGGAACAGTGAGTGTGGTGGAATTTATAGAAAGCACAGTTGAGTAAGTCCCTTTAATTGAAAAGAGGCGAACTGTCTGCGTCGTTTTCGCTATGCTAGCTATACACGCCAGCACTTACATATTATGTCCGCTACGATGCTGTACTGATGAAACGTCTGCAAAATAAAGTGAACCTGTGAGTCCGTCAGGCCCTGCTGAAAGACGATATTAGAAAATATTTGTCTCATCTCTCTGACATAATCGGATTATGTGTGGGATGTGAGAGGGCGTCCAAACCACCCGATGAGGACAGGTGAGGAGAGACAGAAAGGACCTGAGTCTGGTTTGAAGTCTTTGTGCAGCTTTCTTGTCTCGTTTTCCATCTATGACACCTCCTCCTCTGGTCCCTCTTTCTCTCTCTAGACAGACTGACCAGTAACCGATGCTCCATAATTACCCAGGTGAGGCCTGAGTGTTTCCATATGAGAGACCTGAGCTGCGGAGCCTGTCAGATTAACATGATGTGTGTGTTTTCTCTGTGCTGTTTAGCCTTTCCCAAAAGTATCCCCTTCACAGCCTTGTGGAATAAAAGGTGGACTCCACAGAGATTTGTTGGTAGGGTTTTAGAGGAAAGGGACAATTACGGTTTTATTAATGGTGTGCCACTGACGTTAGCCATGTTCACCTGAATGTTGCGTATCGAGCGCCGGACTCTGCTGTAAGGCGAGATGATTGTTCTGTACTTCTGTGTGATTCAAAGTCTGCGTGTCTGTCAATTTGGCTCAGTGGATGACAGGCTGGCTCACGTCTCGGTACCAAATAGAAAGCAGAGGAAGCATATAGTTCTGCTTGTCTGGAGCGGGGCAGTTTCCACTTATGCCTCCACATTAACAATAAGAGACGCTAAAAGCAGCTCAGTTTCCCTCTACTGAAAAAAGGGAGAAAACGAAAATAGGTAGAACGGGCTCATTCTGGCAAAGAAATAATGTGGGTCTTTGATGTTCTACTGACGTATTTGATCAGTTCATAGCTGCGCTAACTGTACTGTATTGGGTGTATTTATTCTGCTACAGTAGCAATAGTGAATTGGGTCACATTAGCTTACAATCTTGACTTACTGTACTGCTGACGTGGGCCCCAAAGCAATACCCACTCAGTGTCTAGCTGGCACATGAACAAAGTGGTATTCTAATTTCATAATGGCATTTAGGGAGTTGATTTTACCACTCAACCCTTCTTTCAGACTCACACACAAAATTAGTGCTTGTCAGCTTTTGACAATCAAGATCAATTGGGATGGAGAGAGGGAAAACTACGTCCAAGATCTGCCCAGTGGCATCTCTTTTTGCCATTGGTATGGTCATCTTGTTCTTTTATATTAATCCATCAATCAACACTTGTCTAGTAGGAAGCTAAGAAAAGGAACCAAGACACTCCCTCTCCCAAGCTGCTTTCACCATCTCCACCTGGGCGATCCCAAGGGACTCCTAGGTCAGATTAGATTTCTAATCCCTCATCTTCTGGGTCTGCCCTAAGGTCTCCTGACTGTATTACCTTTACAGGGTGGCATCCATTGACAATACCATTGATATGCCTGAATAACATCAATTGGTTCCTCTCAGTGCAAAGGAGTAGCAGTGTCAGCTCCTCACCACGTCCCAGGATGTGAGCCTTTACATACCGCAAAGAAAACTCATTCATTTTGATTGCTTGCATTTGCAGTCAAATGCTTTCAGTCACTAAACAAAGCTCAAAGACTGATGAGTAAATCCAGAGTTTCTCCTTCATGCTTGGCATGCGTGGTCCTCATGGTCAATCTGATGGAGAACGTTGCAGAGGCAAACTATCTGCTTAGCTGACAATTCAAGGGGAGGTTCTTCTAGCAGTTAATGCAAATCTTTCTCTACTCCAGGTAAATAGGCCACAAGGTTGTGGCTCTTTAGTCTGAACAGCACTTACACTCTCTCCCCTTTAAGTTCCTCTTGAAAGATTATCAAGGTATAATCAGGGGTGGTAAGAGGGCTACAGTAGATGAAGTCTGGGAGCTCCACCCTTGAGCCTGGCTAAATATCAGAGAAATATAATGCCACCTTCATTAGCATCATTCAATCTGCCCCACACTATGCAGTGTTTTCTTTGGGGCCAGCGAGAATGAGAGTCTGAACATGCGCAGGCCCTGCCCATCATTATCCATGTTCGAGATGCCTTATTCTTTGGCCATCCATAACAATCCAGGCATCAAATGAAACCCTTCTGGTTTCCTCAAGTCCTGACATCAGGGTTTTACTTCAGCGTCTGAGGTATGCCATAATTCAGGCACTTTTACATGCTTACATTGGTGCGTTACAACCCTGGATCCTGAACAAACATGCTTACAAAGAAAAGATTTTCGTTAAAAGGGAGGGGATGAAAATTATGTCGATTTTTCTATCCCAGTGGTCTCTGTGACATAATTATTCTTTGGCCAGAGAGAAACAGAGACCACCAAAGGGGGGAATATTTCATGCCAGCACAGGAAAACTGTCTCAGGCTTTCTTTCAAAATAGAGACCATATACAAAGGACACTGTAAAATATAGCTGTAACAATTTTAAAGCAGTTGTTTCATATCTTTACTGGTTGAATAGTGACTGAAAAACAAGCACAAACCCTCTTGTTCCCTTTCCAAAAGCAGGAAACTGAGAGGGAGATTGGCTGCAGGTTGAAGAGACTCCCAAGCGAAGATGAGGTTAGGGCAGACAGACAGAATGTGCTACATTCATTACCCTTGTCTGTCTGCTTGCATATAAAGATATCAAGTGCGCTCATCTTCTCCCCAAACTCCGCAGCTATCTAGTTTTAACAGGCAGTAACTGAACCACAGGCACATTCACGCTGGCAGAGGGGGTGTCAGAGGATCTGGGTGGGTAGGCTGTTGGAATGACAATAAACTTAGTATTGTATGAATGAGAAAGGAGGAAAGGAGTTTGAATAAAGCAGCGTTGAACAAAGGTGCAAGTGTGCGTTTTTTATCTGAACTGCAGAGGTCGGCTCAGGGGTGGGGGTCAGGGGGAGAGAGGGTTCGGATTCGGTCCTGTCCCACGAGGGGAAGGATGTGTCTGCGAAGGCGGGTACGGCAGACACCATTCAACCCAATCCAGATCCAAGGAGAGGAGAGGATTTAAATATACGTGATTATACTGTATATTACAGTATACTGTAATATAACTATATGTTGGTTAAAAAAATACATGATTTGCAAAAATTGACTAAATAAATAAATAATAAATAAACATTTTCTGCACTGCTATAAATAAAAGTTCATAATATGTATTTACAAAGAACTAGAGCTGGGTGTCGAACTTTGATACTTCTGTGGACCAAACAAATTGGCTTGATACTGTTGAGGACTGTAAATGCCTTTGTCATTTGAAACCAAATTTCAATCCCTCAGGAGTAAATGAGTAAATCTCATTAGAGTCAGTAAGCCAACAAGCATGCAGAATGCTTGGACCAAGATCTAATGATGCTGGTGATTGGCTGTTTATTTACACAAACACATCTGAGTGTGTAAGAGTAAAGTAAAATTAAATTTGTACCATAATCAGTATTGTAATTATCTTTTTGTTAAAATGGATTTGATGAAATTGGTATCGAGAAAAATATCGTAAAGAATCGGTATCAACGTTATGGTATCATCCGTATCAAGATAATCAAACATTTTTTAACCATACCAGCCCCACAAAAAGCTGAAGAGCCTCAACCCTGGTGGCTATGAATTTGTTCTTTGGCAACTGCAGCGTCCTATCAACATGGGTAAACAAACCATCAAACAAAACTTAAGTTCTGTATTTTTTTTTTTTTGTTTTACCTTGACCAGCGAGTGGAGGCTCCTCTCCCCAAACATGTCCTGGAGGAAGGTGTTGTCCTCTGGACGGCTGACATGGGGCTGCAGCTGAGAGGGCAAAGCCGCCAGCAGTTCATACAGACCTGGAGATGGGGGGAAGAGGAAGCAGAGGGTCAGCATAGCAGTGGGAGGTATAAATGCATGCATGCAAAGTCACTCACTCACACACACACACAAAAACACATGTATAGAAACAGATGTGCTTACAGCTGTAGTTTACAGATACATAAAAGAACAGAAGGGCAGTACGTGGGTAGGAATATGTATACTGTAACCTCAAACACATGCAAGAGATAGACACATAAAGCAATGTGTAAATATACAGATAAATGCCAATACTGGGGCTTTTAGTTTCACACACATTTGGTTCTCTCTCACTTGTATTTGTTGATCCTCTGTTTCTTTATCTTGTCCTCAGATGCACTCCAAAGTAAACACACCTGAAAGTGCTAGGAGCAACTTTCAGCACAAATAAAAAAATTGAAATCTAATTTTGCTTGTCACTGGAAGCTAAAAGGAAACATAGAGGCAATAAAGCATTTCCCCCAGTCTCCACTTCCCAGTATTGTCCCAGCCTTTCCTGTTGTTTGAGGAACACTGCTGTTTTCAGTCAGAAACAACTCTAACAACTCCATGTCAGGCCACTACAAATTCCACTTTTTGATTAGTTGAAAAGTTCAATATGAACCTTCTTTTCTTATATAACTAAACAGATGGCACACATGCCCCAGGAGGCTTTCCACCCATACATCTTTCCTGCCTGTAAACAATCAATTCTTTGCAGTGAAGTGCACGTGTGTTTGCTAAACAGAGGTTTTGGAAGGAGTAAATTGTCTATGTGGCTGCTGTGCTGGATATGTCAGGATTTCTTTTATTAATAAAGCCTAACATGGAATTGAAGTATTCTGAAATAGCCTTATGCATTTAAAAGAACTGAATTTGAGGTTAAGTGAAGTGAACAGGCTTGGCTTTACACAAACTGATGTCATGAGCTCGCAAGGACAGCAGACTGTTATCCAGGCCTATGTGGCCTATATACAGGTCATCACCATAGCATGAGCACAGTTTGTTAGTGACAGTGAGAGAAACAGGGCGTATGGATCAGCAGGCCCATAGCTGAATCTGAATCCCCTCAACACATGCTGAAATCTGCAAGGCCTTTCGGGGGTTTACTAACCCAGCTTATAAAAGGAAAGAATATTTCAAATTCAATTTAAAGAGAAACAGACTGGGGAGCTGATGGTTTCAAGATTAGGCAGAGGGGAGGTGAAACACTCAGAGGGAGAGAGCACAAAACCAGCGAGTGAGCAGGGTTGCTTCCAAACACAACAGAGTCCTGGAGCACAACTGATGGAGAGTAGTAGCAGATACTTGTTTGCTGTTCTGTTCTGGTCTTCAGTATGGCCCAGATCCACTGAACCAGGATATATTTTAAAGGTCAGGGCCCATAGCAGAGTGTGGTGTAGCTGGGTTATTCGCTTCAAAGACCTCTTTACTAATGCACCAGAAAAGGCCCCCCAGATTCAAACTCCTCAAACACAACCACACAGCGCTCGAAGCCCTTTGAACTAATACTGATCATGTGAAGAAACTCTAAACACATTCACGGCGGAGCCATCGAAACGTCAAAACAAACTCGAGCGGCTTGGCTACCTCTCTGAGAGCGTCTTTCATCAGAGGACAGAGCGAAAGAGAGGAAGGAGAGAGAGAAAAAAAAAAAACACCACAGGCACAACTGAAGTAATTCATAGCTGAGAATGATTGATTGAAAACAATGGTTGACGTCGTTGGCTGAATGAATGATTGACTGACTGAACTGTGGCGGGCCGGCTGACTAGGTTATAGAGCGAGTGTGTGCTGGCAGCTCAGGATGTTTGGCAGGAGAGGCATGGCTTACTAACTTAGCTCATGTCATGCGCTGCTGCTGCTCTTGCTGCTCCTGCTGCTGCTGGGCAGTCAGATAGATGGAGTGTCATCTGCCACTCTCAACCCTCTGCTTTCCATTTGCAGGTGATTTGGGGTTTGACTCTCTACGAGCAGACACACAGGATATATCAAGATAACCTGCCCTGTTCTTCAGCTCACAACACGGATTCTGTGTAGTGTTAGCGCCTCACACCTCACTGCTGCTGAAGCTCTGTGGTAAAGGAAGAAGTATAACAAAGGAGAGACAGATTTTACACACAACACATGTGCACCAGTCTTCTGACAGCAAACCCCATGGTTTTACTCAAGCTTTGTGTGTGATATTGTCCCTGGTATATAATCATCTGATGCCTGGTTCTGTGGTCCTCATCACCAGTAACTTTCTAGCTAACACAAGCCTGTCTGAGGGCAGCTGGCCCCCTCCATCATTTACAACTTGGAACTCCCAACAGAACATCTCACATAATATATTAAAAAAAAGATTTAAAGAGACAGAAGAGAGGATGAGGTGAGGGGTGTAGGAAGGGCGGTGAGAGTAGGGGGGGGGGGGGGGGGGGGGTTATGGTAATGTCATTACTATTGGCAGTGCTGAGATACAGGTAGGAGGGGAGTAGGGTCCCAAAGCATTATTCTCCCCAGGTGCAAAGTCTCCCCTCCTGTCTGCACTCTCAATGATTCAATGCTTTATTCCTTCTGACAACAATTCCTCCCTGTCCATGCGGGGACGAACTAAACAGGCTGTGCGGTGTGAGCCAATGGCACATTATGGGAAACGCATCACCTCCATTAGCTGATCAGAAATAATAACATGATGGGGGAAAAATGATGAAAGACAAGCTGCCACTGTGCTCTACTCTGGGGTCAGTGTGTCAGGCTGAACCCGGTGACCCACAAAAAAACCCAGTTTCAAACAACAACAGAGAGAGCTGTAGAGGAGCCAGGAGCTAAACAAGGACTCTGCAAAGCTGGAATTAAATACAATATTGTATGGGTCGACGAGCGAGGAGGAGAAATGGAGGCAGAGAGTGAGAGAGAGAGAGAGAGAGAGAGAGAGAGAGAGAGGAAATGAGCCAAAAAACAACCACAGTGGTGGTAAAATCACTGTGTGTAGACACTATAAAAAGTGGAGAGAGAAATAAATCTAAGGCCAGATGTATGGACACATATAGATCTGTAACATCAGAAACCGTGTCCAGCACAGACAGTGAGAGACAAAATGAGAGAGGGGGGAAGAAGAAGAAGAAAGGAAACAAGATCGCGCCAACTCCTCACCACTAAAGGGTGGACCGACTTGTTTCTTGCAGTCTGGTTTGGACTCATTTGATTTGTTTTGGCCAGACTATTCTGGACCCTCTCGTGCGGCGGCTGTGTGTAGCGGACCTGGCAGTGTCTTGTAGTGGACTACTACGTTCTGTTGTGGCTAGTGCTGGACCAGCCTGGCTCCGAGGTCCTGAAGACCAGCACGATGTTGCGCAGGATGGCCGAAAGAGCCTTCAGAGAAACCGGAGAGGCCAGTGCCTGCGAAGCTTCCCGTACAGAGGAAGTGACCACTTTAACTGCCAAACAGCACTTCCCCTCTCACGCCCACACCTCCATCGTGGTTAAAGATAATAACAGTGTTTTTCAAAGGTCCCTTTTATGTAAAACACAAAAAAATCCCATACAATGATATTCATTACAGATAATATGGATCAAATTGCAAGTCACATAGGTCAACAACCTCAGGGGTTTTTCTAGAGCAGTGCAAGATGAGGAAATTACAGGGACTAATCTAACAACACAGAGTTTGGATGCTTGTAAAATATGACCCTCGCCATGACATTGTAACTACAGCACTGTTTACTTACACACCACAGTAGGGGCACATAGACTGCTGGGAAACAAATAGCTCTGTCCATAATTTTATGTGTTGGACTGTACAGCTGAGGGACCTCATTTAACCGAACTACATACAGAAAGACAAACTGTGCGTCCGTCTGGTGAAAATGAACTTGTTTGAATGCAGGAAATGAACGCTGGGTTTTCCTCCTGCCCCCCTCCTGCACTTTCTCCCAGGTGCTGAATGAGTTATTGACCTTCCTCATATATCTTTTGGAAACATATAGACAGCACAATGTTCATGAGGCTCACCAGACTGCTGGGGGAAGAGAATTGTGATATGTGGGAGCTTTCTTAGCAGGTCAGTATGGAAAGACTGTCGTGTGAACGTGATAGAGAGCCATCTGTACATAAAAAATGATGGCAGACAGGGGTGGCATCAAGAGAGAAGCAGCTGCAGATTGTGCAGCCTAATCCACTTGAGGTTTCATTAATATCCCTATTCTACATTTGAGAGAGGATGAAAGGCCGCCTGAAGCAAAATAGAACAAGTCAAAGACAGAGAGGGAAGGGAAAAAGGGACACATCTTCTGAGATACACATTGACATAAATAACTACTGATTAAAGCACGTGTGCAGACAGAAGAAGAATGATGACACTAAACCTAAAGAGGAGGAGGAGCACCATGAAAAGACCACGGGTCACGGCTCCCTGCAACAGCAAGAAATAATAATTACAGTGATGATAATTCCTGTACTTATGCAAACACGGTTTCGTCTGAAGGGAGAAACTCTAGACAGACAGTGGGTGGGAAGACAGATTTAACCTGATTCAGGTGCCAAACGACAGGAGAAGTGTTTAGGGCCCCTTGTTCACAGCCATCATTGGAGTATGGACAGAGTATGTCAGCAGTCCACTGGCCCCATGCAGCTTCTGTTGTGTCCTGAGGACGACCTGGGCCGGGCCAATTGTAAAACTGTCTTTCTGCTAAAGTAGCAGGAGCATGGAAAAGCAGGGGCAGCGTTGGTTGTCTGGATTAAGTGACCATTTGACTAGTGTGGCATCAACTGCCAGACATAAAACTATATAGTATTACAAGATGTATTGGCTGAGCAGATGCTGTGATCTTTAAACATAATTTGCAATGAGTCCAGCAGCATTCTGCTCGGGACATAACAGTGGGAGACAGAGGAAGAGCGTGGAGAGAGGTAATATATAAGGCTGGTCCGGGAACGCAATGGCAGGAGTCTGCACTCCATTCAAGCCCACAAGCCTCCTATTACCAGCTCCAAAGACCAAACCACTTCTCCACATTAAAAAGGTCAGAGGACAGAGCCCTCCAACATCATCTTCGATGATATTTCAATGTCACGGTCTCTGACTAACTCCATCGTTTGAGAGGGGAAAAAAGGAGCGAGTAGGCTTTGCAAGATGTTAGTTAGGGCTCCACGGCATGGAAAAATGACTTCAAGTACTGTGGGCCGATCCAGGTGCAATCAACCGTCACTCCAATCATATATCGACTGTATCACTACCGCGGGCTGAACCCTGAATGTGAGTCTTTTCAGGGCCTACAAAGAATCCGTGGCCCTTGCTGAGATCATGTCTCACTGAGGGAAGTAAAAAGAATCCAGGTTGCAGGACCTTATCTCAGTTGCATTTCAGAGCCAGAACGGGCCAAGCTTTTCAAAAAGGATTTACTTTATTGCATCGCATTTCCAACATGCCATTGAATATCACGTACTAAGTGCCTCAGTCCGTCCTGTGCTCCATGCTTCGTCACACCTTCATACTTCAAAGGGCTGTCAACACATTGAAAACAGAGCTCAGGACAAAAGGACAAGTCTAATCAACATAATTGAATGCATATAGTCTGCAGGGTCCATCCACCACCTGAGGAGCCAGTAGCGTTTCAGCTACAACAGTTTTAACAATCACACGGCAGACAAGCGAGGCTTGAGTGGAAGCACCTGCAACAGGGATTGAATGAAGTACCTAAAAGGGAACTTGGTATCTTGTCCAAGTCTGAGTAGTTAAACTGCCCTCCTACCCCACTTCCCGAAAACTCGCAAATGATATATAATGTAAGGAAAGACAAAGAGGGAGAGAACATGAAGAAAAGACGAAAGGTTGGGAATATCTGGGCAGACAAAAAGATGATGACAGAGACAGTATTATGGATAAAGACAGATATATGAGATGAGGAGGATGGAGAGTATAGTAGAGTGCCAGTCTAGTGTTTGTTGGATGCTGCTGAAGTCTGTGGGGAGGCCGAGTTTGGCAGAGGTCATCCAGAACCTTCTCTTTCCCCAGATGGAGATGAAAGGCTGCTGTTTGGCCTAGTCAAAGACGGCTAAGCTTAGATTCTCTCTAACATGGTAGACAAAAAACAGCAGCCACAACAAGTCAGCCAGATCCAAATGACCTGCCACCTCTGCTTATTGTGGCAATGGAACAGCAGCAGACTTTCTGGAACAGGCCTGCATGTTCTGTCCAAAGCTGTGGCCAGCCACTTACTTCTAGCAAGGCTTCCAGGGATATCAGAGGCAGACATGCCAATCCCACCTAAAAGCCTTCATTTTGATCATATATTAATAGCAGCAGTTATGAAAATTTGTGCTTTTACTTTGAATCTTTCTCTGTCTCTGTCTCAAAGTTGCAGACTATTACTCAATATCCCATTGCCTGGTTGTCAAACAGAGCACATGGTCTGTAAAGCTGTTTTCAGGTTCTTTCTAATGCAAGTGAGCATGTCCTGCCCGCCAATGACCGATTTAGTACCCTGTGTGCTTTGGAAGGCAATGGTGGAGGATGTCATCCTACCTCGACAAAAAGAGAAAGAATTCTTCGTATTCAAACAAATAAAAGTCATCATTCCTCTCTCAGTCACACTCACTCGATTTCTTTCTTTTACATCTGCTTCCTTTGACAGTGTTTTTATTTTTTTGGTAAAATGATGTGGAAATTTTTGTTCTGATGTAACTGGAAACAGGGAGCTCTTCCAGTGGCAACAAATCCTTGTGTTTTGGTACTGTATCACTGCGGCACACAGCCGGCTACTGGCCAGGGACCACGACAAATAGCTGGAAGCTCCCAGAGGAACCGCCACCCCCAACCCCCGGCGCAGACAAAAGTCCTCCCCCAACCCTCCCCAACGTCTCCCACAAGCTGAAACCGGCCAAGGCCAGATGCTCAGGATTCTTGACATCAGGATGGAAAAATTTACTGTTAACCTTGACAGAGAAAAAAACAATATGGCCATATTCTTATCATATTGCTCATATTATTCAGAGATTTGTGTTTCTATTTATGCATTTGTCCTACACAAGAGTATGTATGTGTGGGAGCAATGACACAATGACGAGTGTTTCACCATAGGAATATCTGCATCTCATTACCCGGTATCATTATATAGCCATCACCTTCTCCGACAGGGGGTGTTCAGGATTGGAGAGAATAAGATGGCTGGAATCGCTCATCTATCGTTCTCGCACAAACATGCACAGATGCAGCCAGTAAGTTATTAGCGTATCTGGTAAAAGAGTTGTCCCGTCGAAAGATTTCCATGTGTAGTCTTTCATGCGAGTGTCGCCCACCTCCTCTGCAGCTGTGCATGGCTGAACCACCCTTATCTTTAAATGCTGTGCGGGGACCGTAAACCTTGATAGAACATGCAGGTACAGCTTGGAATAACACAGTTAACTTTAATGAGGTTAATAAAAGGGCATCAGGGTCTTTAGAGAGAGTGTGTGCTCAAGGATTTTAGTTAGTCACGGGTGTATGATCTAAGGGGCACTATGTAGTGAAGGTAATGGCACATGGGGGGATGGCGTGTCAACAAACTGTTAGCGTTATGTAACACCAACTGATTTCTGTAGCACATCACAAGCACTTAATTTATCGTAGCAATGAATGTCTCTTCCACTAAATTAACCAAATGGAACACGACCATAAAGCACATCTAATTAAAGAAATACATTTTTATATACCCTCTTTTGATAACCCACCTTACTGGGATGTTCGTAGAGAGTTATATAGAGAGATAGAGATAATTAACTGGTCATAACTGGAAGTTGTAACCCAATCAATAATGGATTTTTGAGGCTGATTTCAAAATATATTTTGAGAGAATTTTATAACAATATATAGTTATCAAATACATGGTGGTACAGTGGATAGCAGCACTGTTATTGATGTCCACATGAATACATAAATCATTCACCCACCGCCCACCTGAACAAATTATTTTTCACGATTTAGAGTACCGCACCCGATCACACATCACCATTATTTCTCAGTGGGATATTATGCATGGTGATATGGTGACTTATTAAAGTGAAGTAGGCTGCTTTTTAAATAATTGAACATTTATTTACAGTAAAAGTTTTTGGTAAAATGAAACTAGCAACAGGTATTTTAACAACAGTCCGACATTAAAATCCTAAAGGTCACTGCTACTTCCTGAACACAATTTAAAAGCTCATGATATGATTGGCCGCTGTCCAAAAATAAAAAATAAATCATGAGGAGTTCAGCAGTCCAAGCACAGAGTCTAATTCCTGTCTGCCGATGAATGAAGCTTAGAATATGTTCACATTTTAGAATGTAATTAATATTTTCCTCCCACCTGCAGCCCATCTGCCGTTAATGAATATGTTAATTTTTATGACCCAGGCCACCTGATCCACAGATTTACTGATAATGATAACTATATATGACAGCTTTAAAATTGTGACCAAGATAATGTGCTGAGCAGGACAGTGGGAAAATAAAACTGTAAAAGTGTTCTTTGAGGAACAACCTATATCCTACATATCTGAATTTTTGTTACATATTGGCTGACATGTACATACCAATATAGCTGTGATTAACTAACATTAGTCAATATATCGGCCCACCTCTCCTGGAAATATCATCATGCTTGTAGGGAGACAGGAGCAATAAACAAAAATATTGTATTATCTCAAACACACAAAACTAGAAGCAGCAAGGTATCGCCCACTACAATCTGAGAAAGATTTAAGTTTGTTCTAATGTCTCCAGCTCTAAATGGCCACTGTCACCCCGTTCAACCTTTCCCCCACAACGGAACCACTCCACCAGGAGACTGTAATCACATAACTCCAGAAGCAGGGATAAAATGGGGCTACAAGGAGCAAAACACCCACTCTCACTCCAGGAGGCTTACTGACCTCTCAATGGCATAAACCAGATGCTGTGTGTCTGAGGGTCTCTGATGAAAGACATTAGGAGCAACTGACAAAGTTCAGCATCTGCAGACAGTGAGCTGCCATTACTGTATAACCCTCACCAAATGAGAAATGAGAAATGCTTGGACACATACAGTATATGGTAGTGTATGCAGTAGACTACATGTTAATATTGAAATGAAACGTCCATTCCAATTTTCTACATCAGTCTTTTTGTGTCTCTGCACATGTCTTCATGGTGTTTTTGGCCTGGAGGCATCGCTGTGTCATTGAGGTTGACTGGACATCCTGTGATGCTGTGATGCAGTGCTCGATAGAAATTTATAACCCACAGTATGAACGGTATTAGTATTAAAACTTAACCTTGGAGCTAATGGAGTTCAGAAAGAAGATAGATGTTGTGTAGCAGACAGAGGAGTGGGCTGGGTTCGTCCATGTGAGGATCCCTGAGCGGGAGCTGAAACTGAGATGAGCCGAGCCAAACTGAGCGGAGGCGTAACAGTTATCTGTCCCCGACTGAGCCCACAACAAAACTCCATCAGGGTTGAACAGGAGGAGAAATGACTAAACAGCAGCTGTCTGGAGGAGAGACGAGACCTGGAGAGCAGCTGCAGAGCTCTGCTAATGGAAGGAAGGAGGCTTGGGGTGATACAGAGTGTTCAGGTTAATCCGAGCAGAGGTCTGAATGTCATCAGCCCTGTGACGTGTTTGTACAATTAAAAACACATTTTTTTCTCTCTCTTCTTGGTCACCTTGTTAGAATATGAATTAATGTGTGTTTGTGTGTGAGGATCCCAGGAATAGCAGCCAACAGAATGTCACATCACAGCCTCTTAAGAGCATGAGGCAGGGTTTTCTGGATGTTGAAGGATGAAGCGTAGAGGTTGGATACACTTAGACAAAATGTTTCAAGCACCAAGAGCAGAGCCAGCATCATCAACTAAAACCCTGTTATTAATCTGCTTCCAAAGCATTTATAAAAATCCTAAAAGTCACACAGGGAAATGAGTCCACAGTAACCCAATCACCACGACAGCCTCTCCAGCACTCCCCACGGTCACATTTTAAGCCCAGTTTTCCAACATTTTATTGTTTTTCAAGTTTATTTTCTCACTATTTGGTTTCATTTATTAGACTCCACTTCATACAGAGACCTGTTGTTTATTTGGGCTGAGACAGAGAGAGAGAAAGAGAAGGACAGGAGAGAGAGAGGTGGTATGATCTTACATGTGCCCTCCATTTGTCTGCCCATGTGTTTGCTCTCCAAACACTCCAATAATGAACATTTTAATAAGATCTACACACACACACACACACACACTTACATATTCTCCTGCCCAAATCTGGTGATGAAATAGGAGCTCTCCTACTAAAGAATAGTTATGTTAATGATAATATTTCTCCCATTATGTTAAAAGCCTAAGCGCGGTACTTCATCTTCTGTGTGTGTGTGTGTGTGTGTGTGTGTGTGTGTAGTGTGTAGGCTGGTGTTGAGGGGTCTGCAGATGGCAGAACTTCTAAAGAAATGAAGCTAAGGTTCTGGCACGATGCAGCAATGTCTCTGTAATTATTGGCAGCCTCTGCATGTGGACGAGGTATTGTTGGCCTCTGTGGATTTATGCTTCTTGTCAGTGGAGGTGTTGCTACCTACACGCCAAAGCTCCAGAACCACGTAGAGAGTCCTGCTGGAGCTGATGTGCAAGTCTTCCAGTTATCTAATAAATTCACAACACTGCCTGATAGTACACAATATCGTAATGCTGGTTTGAAAATCAACACACTAAATCTTACACCACTATAAATCAACAGACGCACTAATGGCTTGACGCCACCTCAATAAATCCATATGTTTAATATTCTTTTACAAATATTTGCCTCATTCTTATAACTAACTGTGCCAGACATTTTTTCTTTACTGTACATGAGGCAAAAATTGACAGGCAAGAGACATGTAATATGTCTGAGTTTTCTGGTTTACAAACACAATTACATCTGGTAATATTTTTTATTTTTGTGGCAACTAGTCAAGTCCTTCAGGGCAGAAATCATTAACTCAAAATCAATAATTATGAATTTAAATCTCTCACTTTGTCCTCAGCTGTTTGCTTGCTGGCGTGTAGGGCTGCACAGGAATTATCCAAAAAAGAAAAACTGAAGGCCCAGCCATTCCACTGCTGAGAAAAATATCTTATTAAACTGGAGATCATCCACTAATTGGAAAGTCGTTGGTTTAACTCCTGGCTCCTCCAGTCGGCATATCAAAGTGCCTTTGGGCAAGATACTGAACCCTGAATGGCCCTGTCCTATCATCAGTGTGTGTGTGATTCTCTTGGTCACCTGGCTGCTCTGAACTATGATCATTTCAGCTGCTTGATAAGGTGGAGGACTATCAGATGAAATGGGGGCGGGACCGTTCTTATATATCGAGTGTTTAATGCCGTTTCCAGCTCATACAACTAACAGTAAACTATTAGATGAAGTACATTTGGTTGGAATACCGGTTGACAGCCATTGTTGTAAACTTTCAAGCATTCTATACATTACAGACATGTTGGCCTTTTTTTTTTTTTGTCTTGTCCCCATCTCAGTATGTTATTCTTATCTTTTGTTTTTTTGTGTGTGTGGTTGTCGTTATATTCATTATAGTTTCCTTCTATTATATTTCACTCAATTTTTTGTTCATTGTGAAAAAAACTATTATCATTATTATTGCAATTATTATTAATAAAAAAGGAAAAGCACAGTCTGTTTAGCAGATGCGCTCAATGAATGTGTGGATGAATGGGTGAATGTGGCTTGTAGTGTAAAGCGCTTTGAGTGGTCAATAAGACTAGAAACATCCATATGTGTTGGTCAACAAATGACTGCTTACTTAAATAAAAAAATCTTAATATTGAATTAATAGCAGATATGATAAGTGATATTAATTGGAGGAGGATTTGGGATCAAGTCATAAATTTCCAAATTTTCATTTAAACCAACACTCTGATGCCCTCACCAATCATATTCTCTTCACTTTTCCTCTACTGTTTTTTTAAGTCTACACCTGAGATGATTTTACTGGTCAGGTAATATTATTTCCAATACAGATAATTAGATAAACATGATGTTTAATCTCCCTGATCTAACAAAGAGCAGATGGAGCTGAAAGGCTAGTGTTTTAAGGGACAACACGAATGCGACATATTTTCCATCATCCTGACAGAATTTTATCTCTTAAATCAACAGCATTATTGTAATACTACCAGTGTTCTGTGTCAACGT
The DNA here is from genome assembly GCF_021018895.1 of Seriola aureovittata. Classification (NCBI taxonomy): domain Eukaryota; kingdom Metazoa; phylum Chordata; class Actinopteri; order Carangiformes; family Carangidae; genus Seriola; species Seriola aureovittata. The sequence continues at coordinate 4,210,420 of NC_079383.1, read as the reverse complement.
TGGTACAGTGCCGGGGAGTCCCGATGCCAGGCCAGCCACAGGTATTTGTGAGGTCACCGGGCCTGGAGACCAGTGACCTAACGCTCATCCATAATGTTCATCATGTTTCACCTGCACACACAACTTCACAGGACCATCAAGGGGGAAGCAGAGGAGATGAGCCAGAGGAGTCTTGACGTGTTTTATTTGGAAACCTGAGCCCTTGCCGGTAATTGCCCAAAATGACTCTAATCGTAATTGACGGTCTGGCTTTCTACTTTGTCTGTGCAAATTTCCAGGACGACGGGGGCTACAGTAACTCTGTTAAAAGTCTGGACGGAGTAACGCACACACTCTTTATCCATCAGGGCAGGACTTAACGTCTGTCCTCCTTTTGTCCTTTTGTGCTCGCTGGGTTGAGTCCTTTGCATGTGTGTGCATGTGTGTGCATATGTGCGCATCTGTGTGCATATGTGTGCATGTGATGATGTAGCTGGCCATTAAGCCAGACTGAGAGGAGGATAGTGTTCCTGAGGGGAGAGGTGGTGATTTCTGGCAGCTGTCTCGGCGTTGACAAGCTTGACGTGTTCCTCAGTCTGACATCACACACTCATCCACACACGCTCCTCTCAACAGAGGACAGAAAAAGAAGAAGAGATGGAGCACACTTTTCATACCTTGACATTATTTTTGCTCCGTGTTCTTAAACTGTAAATTTGCAACAGTGTGTTTTTCATTTTGCTGGGCACAAAATGAAGTGAAAATGTACTTTGGTTTATTTTCCAACCACAGTTTTAGAAAGGCTACAAAAACAGTCAAACAAAAACGGCCTCAGGCAAGTTAAGAGTAATTAATTTTCTAATTTGATATTAAATCAAGGTACCACTTAAACTTATGGGCACATTACAAGGCCATACTGACATCTAACTGAAGAAGATATATTCATTTTAAGGCTGGGATTACGCTTGGTGCTTGTATTAATTCTTCTTCTGTTTGTGCACTGATGCAGGACGTAAAAATGTGAATTACAGGAGCAGTGTACTTGCAATATTACCTTATGCATTTTACTGGTTTTGCGTGATGTGCAGAAAACCTTGCACTACAGATTGTGTTCCTGGCCGAGTGGTACATACCTGGCTCGTGGCCGGCTCCGGTGGCCAGGGCAGGCATGGCTCCTGCCGGCTGCTTCCTGATTCCCCTCAGGCTGTGGAAAATGACAGCAGGACGTCAGAGTGGTGGGCTTCTCGGCAGCTTTCCCCAGGGACCAGCTGAATCTGAGGACAGGCTTTATGCCATGGAGCCCTGCAATAGAACAAGATTTTAGAGCCTACTTGTCAAATGGCAGAATGGCCACATGCACGTGCGTGTCAGTCAGCTACTGTGCAGTGTGTCTATGTTTGAGTGTGTGTTATGGGATATTGTAGCTACCGGTAGCCATGGATATGAATATCTACCATAGTGGCAAATATATGGATTTGAGTGTAGGTGAGCCAACGACTGACAGTGAATGACTCACTGAGTGAGTGTGTGTGTGTTGACACTACATTCACAGTTGACTCTGGGTGTTTACAACCCAACACTTTTTTCCTAAGCTGCTGAACATCCTGCTTTGTACATGAGCCAAGATACATATACACTCAGACACACACACACAGCCATCCCGTACTTTCTTCAGCATCCAGCGGAAACAAGGGAAACTTTATCCACTTAGGGGAAAGTAAGCAACCGAATGCAACAGACCTGTGAAATATCAAACAGGCGTGGAAAAGCATCGCTTCGTAAATAACGGCGCTCAACTGGAAAGCTAGATAGAGCAGGAACAGGAAGAAAGGGGGATGTAGAACACAAATAAAAAGTCTGTGGCTCATTGAAATCTCCCCCTGCAGCAGATGAACATGTGCGGACACACGGTAGGGTACAATAAACTCCTGAAACACAACACAGAAAAAACATTTACGATGCATTAATTTGTACAGTGTCAGTGCAGAGTAGAGACTTGAACTGGAGTCAGACTTAAGTCACAAAAATGAGTACCTGAGACTTAGCTCACTATAGACCTGACTTAAGTTTAGAAAAACCCTGAAAAGATAAGACATAATTGGGCAGAACGTACAATGAAAGTTTCTGAGAGTTGCAAACTCTCGCTCTCTGTACTGACAAGGTTTCAGGTTTATTTAGCCTTGCCCACCAACCTTGCAAGCTGACAGGATTGGTTTCTTAGGTTTGTGATGTATGAAACCCAGGCTGTCGGAACCTGGGGGTCTTTAAACTTATTATGCACTGAAAGGACTTGATCGTAGCTGTGTAAAAAATACAATATTACCAGCTTTGAAAGCTAAATGCAGCGTCAATTTAATTTCACCATCCAGACCTTGACTTGCAGTCTATTCAGTAAGACTTGACTTAGACTTGCTCCAAGAGACTTACACACGGTATAGAAAAAAACTCATAACTGGACAGTATCTGATGTAATGTGGCTTCCAAACTACGCAATAATTTGTCAGTCATGAATGTATCTTTGTGTATCTTTGTGACAGCTGCTGTCAACAAGGTGCTGCAAAAAGTAAACTGAAATCATGTAAACTGAAAAATTAGTAGTTGAGGGGTCTCGGAGGATGCCCTCAAGCCCAGGTAATCTGCCCTTCCCTGGCCGTGACTCCGTCAAAACTTATTGAACCTCTTCCCAATGTATACCACATTTATCGCAGGCGCTTTAAAAAAAGGCCAGTAGAAACCTCAACAGGTCCCTGAGTCCAGCTAAGTCCTGCCAGAGTGAAGGCTTTATCTAAAAAAACGAGAATGGAAAACAATTAGGTATGAGTCTTTAAGACCTTTTCAGCATGCATCTTAATGATCCATTATATGTCAACCCCCATGACTCGTGGTCCAATCAAACTCAGTTACCTAAACTGTAGGGTCTTGTGGGTCCTGTTAACAGTTCACTTCACTGGAAGAAAATGCTTCAACTAAACAGCAGCAGAGACGTAAGATACATTCAGTGTCTCCCATGTTGATAAGCGTTGTAAAAATCTGGCTCAGGGCAGACAATGAGTCACGTTGCATTATGGTTATTCTGACGCAGAACCGCTTGGCCGGAGACGGGGAGAGCCAAGACACCTGTGCTCTTCCAGCTCATTGGGACCCCCTTCAATGGTGAGTTGGTGTCAGCCACACACACTTCAAGTCTGAAATGACATCTCATCCATCTCAGTGAGGAAATAGCGGATCAGAAAATCATTACAAATGTGTTTTCAGTAAAGAATCGCTCACTCAGCCCCCACATTGACAGCTGCACGACTGACTATATCCTGGCGTTTTGCCCCGCATGTGTACACACACACACACACACACACACACACACACACACACACACACACACACACACACACACACACACACACACACAGGTTGAATCTCAAATCAGTCAAGACGGCAGCCCACGTAGCAAAATGTTACCATGCCTGTCTGACATACTGTGATGTGAACTCACCTCAGGGCCCAGCAGACCCCAGGTGGAGCCTTGTGGAAAAAACATCTAGACAGTCCAGAAGATGCCTGAGTGAGCAGGTAAGCAAGCCACTGAGAGCGTATCAGAAAAAGAATATTTCTCTTCTGGATTGAGATGTACAAAATATGGTGCATTCATCAAACAGCACTTAAGTACGGATCGATTTTCCAACGAGAAGTGATCTGGGAGACGAATTCCAAATCGCTTGCTACTATGTCACGCCAGCAACAATTTGTAGGCCAGATTTGTCAGTCATTTGCCTGAGCTTTTCATGATCATAAAGTACAAACGAAAAACCTGGTGAAATCGGAGTTCGTAGCTGTTCAACCCTTTGTGTACTTCAATAAAATAGGTTAAGAGGACCAGCAGAGAAGGGCAGCGGCGCCTCGAGCCATGACCACAAAATCTCTCCAGCAGGACGGTTTGAACAGGGGACCGAACGTAACAGCCACTGAGTTCATGCCAAGACAACTGACCCATGCTAAATCAGTTCAGTGTTTCAGTGAGAGAGGTCTATGGCACGGTTTTGTCATAAGGCTTTGTGATTGGAATGACAGACTTGAGGGAAGACAAGGGAAGCAGGAATGAAGGAGGGGCATGAATACTCTTAAGGTATGCCGCACTGTAATATCAGTCTTTCGCCTTTTGTTGTGTTCAAAGGGGAATGACCACATATTCCCCAATCTGTGGAAGGATCCATCTTTCCATTTAGGGAGGTTTCTGAGGGCCAGGAAGCATGTTGCAGAGCCGGGAACACCTGGGACTTTTAACATGGCCCAAAAGGATCATAACAGACAGACTTTAAGAAACATTCCCCACTGTCAGAATCCTCTAACTGTGCCTGTTCAGATCACACAATATCAGATGGTCCTGGAGGGAGTAAAGGGACACTTTGCCATGTGGACAAGAGATGGGATACGCTTAATTGCCATGAGATGTTCCTCCTTCTACCCCTGTGCAGTTTGACCTGTTCATAAAGCTCTGCCGCCATCTAATGGGATTTTGCACTACTGCAGGAGTATTCAACCTGAAAACCCAGCTGGGACATAGCCTGAAGCACCTCTCTGAACAAAGACATGAATGCATGTATGTCACAAGACGCCGTCTGTGTCTGCTTAGTCTTGTTCAGTGTGTGAAACCTGAGGTCGAATTAGTATTTAAAGAGAAAATAGCTCAGGGTGATGGATTGATAGGTGGAAGGATGGAAAGAAGGATGGAAACAGAGAGGTGTAGGAGACTGTTTTTCTTCTTCTCTTTTCAAAAACAAACCTATCCGTCCAGCCGGGGTAAGCACGGGCGGAGCCGTCTCACTCCCAGCTGGATGTTGATGAAGTTAGTATGAGAAATAACAGTGTCAGGAGGTGAATGACTGACAGTGAAAAACACTCCAAGACCTGTCACTTCTAAGGCCCTACCACCAAGTCTGCTTCGAGTTTAGAATTTTATATTGGTTTTACTGTTAAATCTTTTGCCTCTTCCTTCCTCCCAAGAGTGGATTGGACGGTGGAAAGATCAGAGCAATTGGCCAAAAGGCAACAGGATCCTCATCAGGAAAAGAAACGAGGAGAAAAACATGTCATGCTCCAAATCATTCACAAGGTTTACTGGGTGGAATGGTTCTGCATTCATGCTGCCTCCATCTGGACCTGGACAGGAAGCGCTACAGAAGATAACACTGCAGAGGTCAACTCTGCCACTCAGCACTACCAAAACTTCCCTGGAGTGCTGTTGGGGTGTTGGGTTTTTCTGTTCTGGACTGTCCCACATCGAGTGACAGGAAGGTCAGCTACTGGCCAGGGCTTTTACTGGGCCACCATAAATGACACTGATCCTCTTCATGGCATGACAGACACCCATCCAAAGCCACCCCTGTCACACCTGCTCTGGTTACAGCTCAAAGGACCAGTTTGCTCCAAAGCTATCCACCAGCTTCAGCGTCTGCTGATTCACTCCAATCTGATGAGTTTATCTACAGAGGTCCTTGGTCAGATGATAGATCTCTATAGCAGCCTGTGTGACACCTACTCATGTTACCAATTCTGTACTGTCTGTTGCAACATTATGAAGATTTAGCTCTGCTGTTATCTTAGTGTTTTGGAAAATGAAGGAGATCAGGTTTTATTGACCAATGTGCGGCTGCTTTTGTCTTCATGGATCTCTGTAATCTTGAGCTACTTCACCCTCCAGAAGTCGCACTTTGTGAGGTCTGGATATCATTTTCATTTCAAGACTAGAGCTGATGCAATACCTGTGTTCCAGTAGTGATACCAAAACAATGTTTTGTTTAAAGTGCTATACAGACACAAGCATTGAAAAGAAGAACATCCCGCACACTACTCTTGCAAATGATTTATTGATCATTCTCACATTTCGGTCTCGATATTTGGATGATTAAAGACTTAAGTGCCACAGTCCAACACAACTGCATCTAAGACATTTGGATATGAGTTTATCTTCATCAAGAAAATCTACACACAAGCTAAACTTTGCCTAAATGATATAGTTTTGAACTGACAAAATTATGAATTAAATGAGTGAGTATCTGATCAATGAATAGGTAAAGACTAAAAGGGCACTGAAAGAGTCACCAAGGTAAATGTCAAACAACATACACCAGAAAAAAAGTTCGGTGCAAATTGGTTCAGTACTTTTTATACGTAATCCTGCTGACAAATAAACAGACACGGGTGAAAACATGAGCTCCTTGTTCAAGGTAAAAATGACAAATCTGATTGGACATTCAATGCCAGTTTTGAAACTTGATAGAATCAAATACAGTGGGCAGGCTTCGATTGAAGCCAATAAATCATTGTGGTTCAATACTGCATCTGGGTGCACCTTAAAAAACTGATTAACAAAAAACTGGTTCCAGACAAATGCAAAAAAATAAAATGTAATAATCTCCAATTATTACCTAGATCGACTTCAGAAGACCTATCCTTTTATCTGAGCACACTGCCTACTACTTCATAATCCTGCACCACTGCAAGCATCCAGGCCTTAGACTTTAAGCGCTGCATGTTGAAGGGTTGTCATAAAGAGCACACAAGCATCCAAATATCTGTGCTGTGACGGTGTTTAGAAACAGAAAGCAGGAGTTTGGAATGGCTAAACAGAAAGAAGAAGAGAGACACATTGCCATGTAGATTTTAAACAATTAATAAAGTTGTTCCTTCTATGGAAAACTATGTTCTTTTACTTAAAGCCCTATTGGACAACTTCAGCTTTGGGGTGTTGGTGTGGGGTAGCTGTGAAGACAGATTGGATGTAAAATCAATTTGTATTTCAGCTACTCTACATCATATTGGCTTGTAGGAACCACAAAGTGCAAAGTCAGACAGACAGAAGTAGATAGAGTTACAGCCACATGCACACAACCATACATGACACAATCATAAGAGTATAATTTCAGTGTATCCAACTGTGGTAAAGGCGAACATTCATTTACACACAGACGTACAGTGGAACTACATTTCAATGGGCTGTGCATAATTGCAGTGTATTAAACTGTGGTCGAGGGGAATGTTCATCCACATGACATTTTGAAATGGAAATACCGTTTCAAGAAAAAAGAAAAGAAAATCAGAAATCCTCCTGATGCCAGGGCTGCATAGGCAGCCCGTTGCCTTTTCTGTTTCTTCTGTGGAAAAACGATTGTTGAATAATGTCTTTCTCCTGCCTTGGCCCAGCGCTGCCAAAATGTCACCACGTCGATTCCTATTAAGTGTGAGGCGCGTGACGCTGGCAGGACGCGGTTGTGTTTTCAGGCGCGAGCCATACGACTTCTTGTTAATAGCCGTTAGCTTTACAAGGGATTGGAGCTGCTTAAATTAAGACTCGGCGGTACCTGGCATGCCTGGTGTTCCTGGAATGACTGACTGCTGTGGAGGAGCAGTAATAATGATGAGCAATAGGAAGAAGTATATGCATACGACTGAAAAGCATATGGAAACAGATTAGGGCAGTAAATGTGGAATATCAATGAAAACTATTAACCCATAGCAAAGAAAAGTTCAATGTGAGAGGTTAACAGAGAAATGGGAAAAGTGAGCTCTCCTCTCTTGGTCTCAGGTGGGATTTTTTTGACAGCTCAGACAGAATCAGCACTCTGCCACGTGTTGCTCATAAGCATCCAGTCTTTCCACATAAAATACATCTGCTTATGTGTATGTACGTGTGTTTTGATCACACACACACGCACCACATATAAATCTGTGTTTAACTCAACCTGTCCTTCCAGAGGCCCTAAAACATCTGAAGTCATTCTCCCCTTTCAGCCACCTCAACACACAAGAGGCTGGAGTGTTTCATTGTAAAAAATAAAATAAAAAAAATTACATTTAAGAGAGATTCATCTAATTTACAAGAGAAATGGAAAGATGTTTTTCAGGAACTCAGGGCTCACTGATGTGGGAGAATATGAGTCAGGGCGCTCCAAGAAAATCAAAGGTGATGCACTAAAAGTCTAGTGCACAAGATATTTATTGAGTGTTACAAGAACTGCTTGTGGGTTTTTCAAACGAGCTATGCGGTTTTACATCTGCTCAATCTCCTGATTCTCACACCTGCAGGTCAGATGTGTGTTTTAATAATAAAATGGGTTATTCTGGTGTTATTTACATTGTATGTGTGATGTTTTAAGTTGTTAATCAATATAAACTGGATGAGTATGTTATAAGACAAAACAGTCGAGGGTCAAAGTCACTTTGTCCTTAAAGCATTCCTGTGACCACAGAAACCCCCATGCACCAATATAAAGAAGCTGTTAAAGCACGATTGGGAGTGAGCAGAGCCAATCACATCTGATCTAACAAATGAAGAAGGTACACTAACACAGGTCATGAAAACAACCAGGAAAAAGGCACAAAAGCTCTGCAGGAGCCTGGGACTTACCAGATCACTTTCTTCCTGCAACAGAAACACTGGTTCAGACGCAGCAGCGAGCACTCCCAATCACTTATTACAGTGCAAACAAACCTCCCATACAGGAAGACACACACACACACACACACACACACACACACACACACACACACACACACACACACACACACACACACACACACACACACACACACACACACACACACACACACACACACACACACACACACACACACCAGGTGCATCAGCTCACCTGAACAGACCTGAAACTCAAGTTTCTTTCCCTGCCTAGAGGCTCACAGGGCTCCGCCCTCTTTTACCTCACACTACAACTCAATTATAAACAGAAAGAAACAGTGTTAACCAGTGTGACCCTGAAAAAAACTGAGACTTTTCCATCGCTTTCCAGGGGCCTTACAGTATTTTTCCTTCCAATTTGTTTATGTTGTTTTTTATATAAAGAAAAACTGTTAAGGGCTAAAGAAGTGTTAATATTACACACCCTGCATTCACATAGAAATTCCCTGATACAGACCTATAACTGTATATTTCCTGAAATGTCCATATTTGGTGGGAACTCTGGTGAACACAAATTCAAATTAAAATGTATTTAATTTATAATTCTTTACTTATTGTACTTGTTTTATGGAGCAGCACCAAAATCAGATATGTTGCTTACAGTACACACGGTACAGTGCAGTAACCTCTTAAAATGTAGTGACAAAGAATGGCCACTAGATGGAGCAATCAGCTCACTAAAAACCTCCAGTCTGAATATTGTGCAGAAAAAAACTATTTTGGAAAGTAGCTGCAGTGTTAAGTCTATGTTGTTGCTTTTTTGGGAGTGTGTGTAATTGTGTGCACAACTGTATGTGTTTGTTTGTCAGTGTCCTCCTCATGACCTCAGATGTGCATCAGGGTGCCAGTAAAGAGGGGCCACCCAGGCGGGCAGCAGAGCACCATATAGGTACAACAGCCTGTTTGGTTTTTGGTGCAGAATGATTCTGCAGCACCTGTCACATCAACACCTTGACTGCTTTAATAAGCATGATTACACACTGTAACTCTTTAATGATGATTTAATAATACTTCCTACTGTTTAGCACAAATCACATGCAGTGCTTTAAATAGTCAAGTGTCCTACCTCATGGTGCTATACTGTATGTAAATGTTAATAAACGAATTGTGTCACATTGTGCTCTTATGTGACTTTGGTAACTACTTTGAACTGCCAGATCTCAAGAGACATGACAGTATTATAAATAAATAAATAAATAAATCATGCGCAGAATCATTTGTAAAATTTGACATGCCACACTAGAAAAAACTAGATATATAATAAATAAAGATTTACAGGACAAAAAAAGCTCTGGGTTATAAGGAATTGTGTTGCATTTAATAGAATAAAACTATAAAACTAATACAATGAAAAATAATTAATTCATAATAACTATTATCATTATTTACAACCCTACATTGTTGTCTTAGCCACTTCCTCGTCTTAACACCTCTTCCACATCTTTGTCCTCCTCCCACCTCTCCCCTCTGGTTCCCATGCAGACACAGCAGCTCTTTGTCTCTCTTTGACCCATTAACAGGGAGAGGAGGCCACAGTCACTATCAGTCACCACTCACGTATTCCTCTCTCTCTCTCGCACGCACGCACGCACGCACACACACACTCACAGTGAGCAGAGTCGCACATGGAATTGTCAATGACCAGTTCAATTAATCTTAAGACATTAAATGGGATAATTATTTATCTTATGAACTCAACAGGAGGACAGAAAGACAAGAAGATGGATTGATTGTGGGTGGTGCTGGGAACGGAGGAGTAAAACACACTTTGCTTAATCAAAAACAAAATCATTGATGTGAGTGCTTTACTGCTTTACTTAAGCCCTGCAGGCCCCAACATGCCTGAATTAAATTGCATTTATTTATAGGGAGGGTGAGGCCAACGCATTAATCCTCTATATAAACAATACATACAACTCCACCTTCCTCTGACATTAATTAAATGATGACATATTTCCAGATGACTGATTTGTGCAGCAAATAGCAATGCACCTGCAATGAGAGGCACAGAGAAAGCAGCAGGTAGCCATAAGCCTCACTAATCTGGAAGTCCTCCTAAATGCCAGTGTTGCTGGGTAACCTACATCCTCACCAGATATTACTGGAGTGAATCAGTACCTGGAGTGCTCGGGCAGACGCAAGACAGAAACACAGCTGGTCCGACATATGGACAGACAGGATAAAACAGATAAGAAAGCAGTGATATAACAGAGAGGGTAACCTCAGGCCTACACCCTTTCCTCTGCACGTTTACACACACACGCGCACCCGCTGTGTGTGTTTACAGGACAAGTTAACAGGACTACAGTGGGAAGTGGAAGTGAGCCCATTAATAGATGCATAATTGATAGAGCCGGTCGAAGGCTAGAGAGTGAGAGGGGAGAGACAGAACAAGAGGAAAGAAGCATTTGTGTTAAAAATTGCAGACTTGAGGCACAAAACTGGTCACGTCAGGCCAACTTCCATGAGAAAAGCCTGCAGATATATCTGTCTGTTGACAAGAAAGTGCAGCACAGAAATGACAAAGATATTCCATAATGTGTCCAAAAGTTTAGTTGCAGTGTCCCGTATAGTAAATATCTTTAGCAACAATAATTTAAAGACAAATTCAGGACATCCTCATTAACATAGAGAGTCTACTCTACGGCAATGGTAGCAGCTCTGTGAGGCTATACTAAACACAAAACACAGCTGATGTTCATGGCAGTGTCATCCGTTTCTGATGATGAAGGAACCATCATAGTCATTCCAATATATACTGAGGAATGTCTGAACCAGATTTAACCAACAGCTGATGACAGAGGTCAGTAGGTCTCATCCTCTGGGGACCAAGAACATCTGTACAAAATGTTGTGCCAATCCCTCCAATAGCTGTTGAGATACAAAACTGAAGTCAAAATAAAAATGTCTATGACTTGTACTCACTTTATGAACTATATTTCATCATCATGTGGAAGAGCTCAGTAGGGTTTTTGTTTATAATCGGATGAGTGTGCAGGATCTGTTTTTTGGCTGGTATCAAGAAAGTTTAGAGGTTCAATATCCAGCCCTTGTCATGAGTCCTCTGTGTCACCAGGGTGGCTCTGGTCAGGGCTAAAACAGTGGACAAGTGGGGGGACTGCTGGGAGCTATGGATGGGAGATATTATAGCGCCTCAGGACAGCCAGAGAAAATATGAAGCTGGTCAAAGTTGGACACCTGATTAAGTTACGGCAATGAAGACCCAAATATATGTGGTGTGACTCTAGAGACAAAAAGTAATAGTGATAAGTGATAGTTTGCGATGTGATTTGCTAACACAGCACTGCCAAACTTACAGTTTTAAACAGATTTAGGTAAAGGGGCAAAACCCAGGGTTCAGACCTAGTAACCCAGTAAAAGCTAAATTGTGTCAATTAGCAGCAGCTTCTGCATTACAGAACTACCATCTAATAGTGATAGAGCAAACTAAAAATAGGGCTTTTATATTGTTAATCCCCAGAGACATGGCTTTTTTGAAATGCTGTGTTTTCACATGGAAGTTCTTCTGTCCTGTGATGCAGAAAACATCCTGAGCTATTCTGGCTCCAATACAAATGTAATTGGATCACTGTCCATTTTGGCCTGTTTCAACAACCAAAGCAAAATGAATCAGGTATCAGTTTCCTGATGCTGCAGAGTGGCTGTAAAAAGCTGTAGAAAATCCCTGAAAAAAGCAAGAGCGAACAATTCAAATCTCTGTCCCTGCCCTTCAGTCCTGCCCTTCAGTCAGCTACTACATGCAGGTATTTGAACAGCACTGAGGCTTTCTTTTGTCCTTTTGTATTTTCACTATTTTTATCCTTGATGATACATTCAAAGAGTAATGCCCAGCTCTCACAGCTGCACAGGCGCTCCAGCCAGGACAATAAGTGACCTAGGAGTGAGACGGAATAATTACATAACTAGAACTGTAACGATTAGGTGATTAATCAAATGGTCGATCGAAAGAAAATTAATTGGAAGCTATTTTGATAGTTGATTAAACTTTTCAGTCATTTTTCAAGCAAAAATGTCAAATATTTGCAGCTGTTCTTTATCATAAGTGATAGTAAATAAAATAGGTGGGTTTCGGACTGTTGGTCAGAGAAATTAAGTTATTTGAAGATGTCACTTTGGGCTCTGTGAAGTTGTGATGGCTGCTTTTCATGGAACAAATAATCAATTAATCAAAAAAATAATCAACAACGGGAAAAATCTTAAGTTGCATCCCTAGACTCAACCTTCCTGTTTTGGCTCGGCGAATAAGACACAAGCCATCCCTCCTGCTCTGCCACAAAAACATTACTTGTAGCAACTGATAATCCTCCTGCTAAGCTGCTTATGATAGAAAACAAACAATTACTCGATGTCACACAGCTGGTGGTGCTGCATGATTTTTGCCAGATACTGCACACTAAAGCAATAAAAAGATGCCCTGCAGTGAGACTGTGTCCATTCAAAACCGGACAGAAATTTGATCCCAGATGACTGAAAAAGAAAAAATTTAATCTGGAAGAAGTTTCCAGAAGTTAGAGCATTGACGTAGTCCACATACTCCCAATATTTGCATTATTTGTGCATGTAAGCAAAGCCATTTATAAAAAAAAAAGCAAAATGCAACAGAGAGAAGAGGAGAGGATGCAATCATGCAGCCCCATCTGTGGTTTACACTCAAAAACAGGATGAAATGTGTTTCTAGCCAAAACAGAAACACAACAGCCATTTTTATACCACATTTATCATCCAGTAATCAAATCCTACAGTCATTTCAGACTTTTGTCTCTTGTCCACCATGCCAGCCACTGGCGCCACCTCTTCCTGTAAGCCACCACACACAGGGTACAACCATGCCCTCTCTTCACCTCTCCTCCTGTACTGGACACAAACACAGGTGTAAATCAGCCGGGGTGACGGCTCTCCCGTCCGTCAGCGGGAGGATTCCAAACCACTGAGCATCCTCAATGCTCCCTTGTCCCCAGTCCCCCTACTTCGCCCTCCCACACAATGCCCAAAGACAGTCATGGCCTCTTAAGAAGCAGTTATGAAAGGGGCAGGTTTAAATTATGACTGTGCCTGTGAATAAAGGAGTAGTTATAAAAAAAAAAAACAGTGGGAATGTTTTGTTGAATACCAACATCAGCCCAGGGAGATTCCACAAAGTGCAAAACAGATACAGTTTGGAGAATATACACTGTCCTAAGGAGACAGAAAGTTTGAACTGGTATTTAATGTTACTGTTGACATTTTACATCAGAAGTAGAATGGCTTCTAAAAGTCAAGGATACCCAGAGAGAATTCAGGCTGTTTCACTTTCTGCAACATTTATTTTTGTATATTCAATTTTAAATGGATAAAATTTCCATTTTTACCCATCAATCTACATTCAATAATCCATACTCAAGTGAAAAAATGTTTGAGATTTTAGCAAATTTATTCAAAATCAAGAACTAAAATCTCTCATTTCACTGTGCCTCCAAACTGTGATCAGGTGCTTCCTTTTTGCTTTAATTATCCTTGAGATGTGTCTGGTACTTGATTGGATTGTGACACCTGTGGCAATTTGAATTGATTGGACTTAGTTTCGAAAGGTTCACACTTAAAGTCCCACAAACACACTGCAGGTCAGGACACAACTTGAGCCATTAAGTCCAGGAAACTCCAAACACCATGTCTGGTGAACACCAGTCACTGCTCATCATGTTATTTGGGTGGGGGGGGGTTCAGAATTCTGAATTGAAGGAAGGATGAATTCAACCAAATACAGTGAGGTCCTTGAAGAGAACCTGCTCCAGAGTGCACATGACCTGAGACTGGGGGGGCAGTTGACCTTTCAGCACGACAATGAACTGAAGCAAACAGACAAGACAACACTGGAGTGCCTTCAGGACAAATCTCTGACTGTCCTCAAGTGGCCTGGTCACATCCCAGGAGTGTTATGAATAACGTCTCTTAGCTCTGACATAGTCACAATACATCATCCTGTGTCGTCAGCTATTGCTTCAATACACGACTGGGCCTTGAAGACGCCGACACGGTGACAATTCAGACAAAATGCAGGAGCAGTTTACCCAAAAAGCTGTGAAAAACACTTTTTTTTCTACACAAAGACCAGAGTCCATGCATCTTCAAGGGGCAAAAAGCAAACCTTTGTTTTCTCCTCCACCCCCAGCAGATGTAGCCTCTACCACTCTTCACCCTATTCTTCACTTGTAGACTTCCCCACGCGATGTGGACATATGATCCCCTTGAGAGTGATGAAGCAAGTCCTCGAGATGACCCAGACCTGACCCTGACCAGAACACACAGACAGAAAGACAGATGGGCAGCAGCAACCAGCAGCTGAGCCCAACACTTATCCTGATGACACAAAGGAAGCCCATGTGAATGCAACCTCCAAACCCTGCATGAGGGTTGGTAAAGGAAAGCTGGAAAACCCTGACATCTCTAACTGCTGGCAGGGATGTAGTCTTGAGTTTTGAGTTTCATTGAAGTCGTTACTGATTTTAAGGTCTTGCAGCACCATGTTCATAAATGTATTTTATAGTAAAAAAAAAAAAGAAATGTTAACCAGAAAGTACATCCTTTGTGTTAGAAGACCACAGTGAACACGTACTACTGTAATACACACAATTGTATAAAACCTAGCATGGCACGCTTTCTGTAAGACGCAGTGAAGCTTGTGGGCGATGATGCAAATTCTTTCAGACATGTACATGAGCTTTAATATTAGAGATCGACCGATATGGTTTTTTCAGGGCCGATACCGATACCGATTATTAGTAGTCAAGGAGGCCGATAACCGATATTTGGAGCCGATATTTATTTGCAATAAAAGGGAAAATATTGGCGTGAAAATTTTGAATAATGGAAAAATTCCACTTAACTTTGTTCAAATGCCTTTAATCATATGTTTATTTAACAGCTTTTCAGATTTGCAACATGTTAAAGTTTTTTTTTTCTTAGACAATAGATATCTTTGTTTTAAAATTCTAACAAAAAATGCAGGGAACTCCCAGGCTCAGCAGCATGTCTTATAAAGTTAAATGAAAACTTAAACAAATAAATAGCTCACTAAAGTTTTCTACAGTAAATAAAGTTTTCCAAAATTTCAATATAACTGAAATGTTAATCTTTCACTTATCTTTGTTTTAAGTTCAAACAAAAACAAAAAGTGCAAGGAGTTCCCAGGGTCAGCAGTATCTCTTATAAAGTTAACTGAAAATTTAAATAAATAAATAAATAGTTCCCTGAAGTTTGCAGTTTGAAGAATGCAGTTCATGTAGGCTTTATGATGCAGTTACATTATGTCTTAAGTCTTGAACAGCAATATCCTGCTCCTCTCTACAAGAAACTATCAAAGACAGCTTCAGGACACACTTCATCTAACAATATGTCATTTTCTGCTGCTTGGGATCTCTCAATCAACACAGAAAAAGGTAAAGTACTTGGTAGTTAAACAGCCATTATTGCCCTACAGTTTTCTCTCAGACAGACGGTACTTGCTGTCAGTTTCTGCAGCTTCTCATGTGGCTTACACAAACACACACACACTATTCACTAGCCATCCCCTCAACGTGCTTCCCTGCAATCTCTCTCTCTCTCTGTGTCTCTCTTTCTCACACACACTTCTTACTTTTATAACTATTTCAGTATCAATGTTATCAGTAACCTTGTTTCAAGGGATTAAACACTAAATAGCCTAAAGCATCTTCACTTTAATAATCAGTGTTTATCGTAGGAACAGACAGCTGCCGCCAACGTCTTGGGCCTCACAGTAACGTTAGTAGTCGTGAGTTGTAGAGTTTCTCATGTGACTTCCACACAAACACACACTTTTCTCTACCATAACAGACATTCTCCCCATTGCTACAGTCTGCTGAGCATCTAGAGCCGCGGACCGATGGGTTAACGTTACGCTAAAAGCTAACCAGCCTTCACCTCGACGGGCTTCCCTGCAATAAAACCGGACATATCGATATTATCAGCAACCTTGTTTCAAGTGATTAACAGGCACGTCTGGAGGGACTGCGAGCAGCAGAGCTGCCGCTTATGTTTATATAACGTTAATGGGCTCACAGTAATCTTACTAGTAGTTGTCAGTTGTAGAGGACTGGGATTTTTATTACAATTTCGGGAAACTCTGCTGCCTTAACTTACCTTCAAAACAAGTATTTGCTCTCCGGACCTTCTCCACCGTGTGTGTAAGGACTGTTCATGCACAGCTTACACTGCTGATTGGCTGTTACCGTGGCTCTGCTTGTAACCAATCAGATGGTGCTGTGGGTGGGACAATGCTGGCGACAGAGTAGTGACAGCAGACAGAGAGGCGCGGCTGCATCAGAGCCAAAATAACCCAGTTTTAAATTGATCTCTTATCGGCTGTCGAATTTTAAAAAAGGCCGATGCCGATATGCGTCAAAATGCTGAATATCGGCGGCGATAATCGGCCCGGCCGATAATCGGTCGATCCCTATTTAATATGATGGCTGTTGGTATGGAAACTATTTGGATAGCATGCATCGATAACCAGTCGTGCTTTGCAGGGTAAATTCTCCTGTGTGTATTATTGTATTACCTCAGCAGATGAAACTCTATACTGGTCAGTGCATGGTGACACCAGAGAGGGTCCATCTAGTGTGTGTGCATGTGTGCGTGTGTGTCTAACAACATCATTATCAATTTATACTGACAGTGTATGAGGAGAAACAGCTTGTGAACATCGGTCTAATGAGAGATTCAGAGCTTCACTGAAACTAAACTTTAAACAGATGGGTCCTATGGATGAGTGATATGATGATATAGAGTATGTCATGAGATGACAATTTGAATTCGTCAACCATCAGACTGTATATACTAGGGCTGCACAATTAATGAAAAATATCATTGAAATCGCAATATGGCCAAGTGCAATATCCAAATCACAGGAGCTGCAAATTGTGTCTCAACATTGTTGTGCATTGTTAGCCTACAAATAATATCCAATCATATCCAGACGTAAAGGAACATGTTTCTTTGGTAGAAGCCCCAACAAAAATCATAATTTTTAAAAAATTTGTCAATTAAAATGAAATGCAAAAATTATCATTCCAACTGAAATTGTGATTCAAATCAAAATCGCAATATCTGCCAAAATAATCGCAATATGAATATTTCTGCATATCGTGAAGCCCTCATATATATGATGTCAAACATTCTTTATTTCACCAAGTCCTAATGGTGTTTGACTGGGACAGAAAAGTTCACAGCTGAGACAGAGTAAATGAATAAATGGTAAGTGAGTCATAATTTTTATGCTCATAGTGAACTCACCATCTTCATAAAGGAAGACCTGATTCACATAGGCTATAAGTGTGTCAGACAGCCATTTATGATGATATCACCACAAAAACATGTTTGGCTGCACTTTACTGTGTTATATAATTTGTAAGCCCATCTTTTTTTCTTTTTTTTTTTTACTATTTTAATGTCTAGATAGAAGGACAGTGTGTGGGTATTTTTTGGACATGACAGAGCAAGAAAAGCACAAATGTAAATAACATGAATTAATGGTGCATTCAGTATCCTGCATCCTACTGTCATGATTTACTGGGACACTTGAATAGAACAGAGCCAAGGTTAACATTAATAGGAACCTGTGCTCTTCCTGCAATGACAAGTCAATATGCAATTGCAATTGTGACCAGGCCTGTTATAGTGTTTACTTCTATCTTGTGAATCTCACCTTAAACAGAGGTACCAGGTGTAATTAATCTGTTTTTATTACCTCTGCCCTAACGAGGATTCTATACAGTCAAGACCAGTTTTCAGGTAATTGCCAGGCCATACAGAGAGCTGTTTCTTTTATTTCTCTAAAATCAATTAGATTTATAGATTTGCCAGATCACATTTGCTTCCATTCTGTAATACTGCTCTGAGTCTCAATTGTTAATTTAGTAAACTGCAATATTTCAGCCATTCGTGACTGCTAATGGCCATATGCATCTTTGTTTAATGGCGGTATTTAACTTGTATGACTTGAAACATATTCATCACATACAGCAATATACAAATTGTTCACTGACACAACATAAGCAAACATGGCTGTCATGGGGCAGCAGCAACCCAGTCGATGTTAACTCCGCCTCATTTCCTACCAGATGGAGAGAGTCTGATAGAGCAGACGGAGAAAGGTGGTGAGATGGTGTGAGGGCAGCTTTGCTTGTAGCAGATGCTGCACTAAAGCTGCTCCTCTGGGTACGAAAAAGCAACTGCCAGCTTGGCTGCCATGGTCAGTACAACACAGGAGAACATGGACTCAGACAGCAGAGGCAGAAATGTTAAAATGCAGATACACAAATCTGAATCTTTGTGAAATAAGTGGTTTAGTTTGGCTTACTGAAAACATTCTGCGTGAATGTGTGAGCACTTCTTAATAATCCTTTCAGCACATCACATAGCCAAGATGTTATTACCCCTGAGAGGTTGACAGGGACACACACATGAGCAGATGGGATGGATCTACAGAATCAATCAAGACAATTCAGTGTCATAATGTACACAGACTGACAACTCGACCTTGAAGACTGCAAATACAGCAATTTCCAGTGCAAATCAGTGTTTCACACACACACACACACACACACACACACACACACACACACACACACACACACACACACACACACACACACACACACACACACACACACACACACACACACGCTGTTAGAATAGAAGTATCATCATAGCCGTCCCCTGGCACACTGACAGCAGCCATAATGTCAGCGATCAACACCTCCCAAATTACCAACCCGCACAGGTCAACCTGCAGCCAAGTACTCTGGAAGTGTGTGTGTGTGTGTGTGTGTGTTGTGTGTGTGTGTGTGTGTGTGTGTGCGCGCAGGGGGGGCGTCAAGCCTTCCGTCTTACCAAATCTCCTTTACTCTGATTGCTCACCCTGATAGGAACTCTCACAGCAGCCATTACAAAGTCATTAAACTCTGTGTGACTTTCCCTGTGATTACACATGCATTGTACTCATGTACTCATGCAGGACTTCTGTATGAAGCCATGCCAACTGCAACAAGAGCTCAATAATCACATCCTGACCCTTGTGTTGCTCATCTTCTATTCTGTTCTCTCAGGTTCAGGTTCAGGTTGAATATTTTAGCATGGAAAGGGAAGGGAGTGGCAGATCTCAGATGTGTCCTGCAGGACAGTATAATGTGCCGCAGGTTATCTGCCTCCAATTGAAGGGATTGACACGGCAGCGAGTGGGGCTGCGTGGTAAAACTTTGGTCTGTTTTTAGAGTCGGGAGCTTTAGAATCGGGTTACAGGGTAAAAGGGGTAAGCTAAAAATGATGATAGGGTTGATAGTGACTCTGTGTGTGTGTGTCCCTGTCTAGCCACATAATCCTGCCCTCCTGGTTCTTGGTTAGATAAGTGTTAAGCAGTAACTCTAGATGCTCGGGGGGGGGGGGTTCTTGCTCGACAAAACCTGTCAGAGCAAGAACAAGCGATTACAACGTGATCTGAACGTCTATGTGGCTCCACAGCATCCGATTCCGCTTTATTCATACTTAGACTCAAGATCACACAAGAAGCATCAGACATCAATATGTATGTTCCTGAAGTTTGTGTGTTAGATGAAAATCAATTCATAGACTTTTTTTTTTGGAAGCAGAGTAACATAGTTCAGGTATTGGCTTGTAAAAACAGGCCTGAGTGCAGCAAGTCATAAACTGTTTTAGTAGTAACTTGCAGTTTCTGCTGTGACTGAACCAAAGAGTAACATGTGGGAAGGTATAGGGGATAAGAAGGTAGTTTGTTCAGTTCATGAAAACAAAGAATTATTGACGCTAACGGTTAGTGCTCTTCATACCTTGATGATTTTTCAGCATTTCAAATTAAAATAACTAAATAAATCCTCTATCAGAAAGGGGAACTTCAATGAGGGTTTGTTTAGTCACTCAACTACCATCACTCTGGACCACCAAGAGCCTTTATTAATCTCCCAGACTAAAACAAGACATTGCTGCGTGTTTCATCATGAGTCTGTCTTCCCTGTGTTTGCACTGAATCACTTGCTGCTGGTAATTTAATGCTCTTAAGAACAAAATCAACAGTGGGGGAGTTATAACATGCAATGAGCAGTCAGACTCTGAGACACTGTGAAGTTCAGGGACAAAGACAAACAGAGGTATTTACAGAGAGATCAAAGCGGTTCATGTACAGTAAAGTAGATCAATGGCTTTCTGTTGCTGGGAAAGCGTGTGTGTTGAATTCATTTGACGCAAGGAATGAAGGACAGGCTGATCCACCAACAAAAGGCAGGAAATGAATTATGTCTGCTGAATTATTGTGCCAGGAGGCCTGCTATTTTAGTTCCCGGTCTATTCCCTTCTACCAATTAACACATTCCTCCACCCTGCTATGCAGTTCGTAAACATATTAGACTGATAATTGCAAACAAGGGTGTGTGTGTGTGTAACCCCATTTCCTGGTACCTCAAATCATTTCGCATTGGGCTTTGGTTGCTAGGAAGAGGAAAGTAGGGATGAAGTGGGGAGGGGCGTGAAGAACAATGCCTCAATTGAGTATCACAGAGTGGTGCCCCCAAACTCTAAATGTGACTCACCTCATTTAAATACCATAAGTCTTTAAGTGACTGAAGTCTAACAAAGCAATGAAAAGGGTCATGGAGGGACTTTACACCACGGTGGATCAATGTGTCACTAATGTGCGTGATTCTGCTTGAAGTAGAGACTTTCTATTCACTCTTCCTGTAATTGAGGTAATTGCTTGCAGCTCCTTTCAGTTCTGTGTGCACTCCTCCGTCACATCCATCAGATGCTGCCGTGTTGTGAGGTGAAAGGCATTTTGTCCAACCAATAATGATCCTCATTGTCTATAACAGCCTTTCTAAGTGGCTCAGCAGCACCTGTCAGCAGCCTGATAATCACATGCACGCGGAGGAAGAGAATCTAACACACACACCTCTCCATTAATTCTCTTTGTCTCCACCATTTCTGAGGCGCTCTCATCACCACTCTCCTCCACATTCCTAACACACACAATGACACACAGCCAGCACTTCCTCCTCCGCTCGGGCAGATTGGTATTACTTTCCACCACAGCCTGTCTCTCATCTCCCGGCTGCAGTGTCAGCAGTGCAGGCACGGGGAGTTTGTTAAGCCTGGAATACAAAAAATAAAAGTCTCTGGAAGATCAAAGCAGCAAGAGGAAATATTTTATGTTCCTACAATTTATGTAGAACAGAAGTTCAGTGACACGACAAGAAAATTGTGTAACTGAGGTAAAATAGCACCTTTCAAGTGCTTGAACTGGGTTATAAGGTCACTAGATGTATGTTGTGTGGAAGTGTACAAGCTTCCATTTCACAACGTTTTCTTTCTTTGTTGTGTGTTAGAATAACAGAAATCCTGCTGGTTGTAGCAAATAAAGAATCCTGGCTCTGGCACTCGCCTGGCCAACGTTGGACTTGGTTGTTTTGCTGCCAGCATCAGCAAAATAAATCTTGCTGAACCTTAATGTTGTGTCACTGTTTTTCTTTGACCTCATTCAGTGCAGATGCCTTAAATCATTGAAACTACTTTTAGGCCCAACTGGGAATAACAGTGACTCTGCACAAATGAAGAGGGAACCACCTCGTTCATGAACTTTGCAGATGCTAAACAAACAACTAAAACACTTTCAGGGCCTCGGCCTTATACCCTCTGAAAACTTCATGGATTAAGACTAAACTCAAGCTGCTTCAATCACACATTTGCAATCCACATTTCCCAGATCTCCGAGTGTAACTAGGGAGTAGCCGTCACTGTAACACACTGATACTTCTTGGATGTTTCTACATAACATATTCTTGGAAATCCCCTCATCCTTTGGCTGACAAACCACACACAACTCTCAGTGGAGGAGTACCTGGCTGCTATCATCAGTGTAAATGAGGTAATGCAGTGCTGAGAAATGATGCCTGAGCGGCGAGCAAGTTGCAAAACTTTCCTGTGAACAATACACACACGACTCTGGTTAAAATTAATACTTTGAGGCTTAATACTGTGTTTATCTGACGAGACTGTGATGGTAACGAATACTGTACTCATACACACATTCTCAAACACAGGACTGGTGGGACTGGGAGGGCTATTGCTACCAGTGATAATCCTTATTTCTGTGAATGGTTCCCACACTGAAACACTGGAATACCTCATTACGTAACAACTCATTCACTTCTATGCTTCACACTTGCAGCTGTCTAAATCACACAGGCCTACTAAAGCATTTTCCAGGCCTTATTCGGCTTCACTGACCTTAACACAACTGTTAGGGATGAATAATAACTTGTGTGTACCAATGTGGACAGTGTACACGCTGATGTGACTGACAGGAATGAGCAAACTGATGACTGACCTTTAGCAGATGCTCTTTGCAAATATACGCAGGTGTGCACAATCCTCACACACACACACAAGATGTGCATAGATACACACATAAGCAGGACACTTTTATCTCACAGTTGCTTAAACACATCCATTTGTTGAGAAGCTTTGTGTTTGCAGCTTTGAGATGAAAATATTTGGATAACTTAGATATTCTGTAAATTATGTCCAATCAGTTCTATTTATAATCTTAACGGCTTTTTAACACTTCAACCTTTTTGATATCCTGTATAGTTTTCTAAATCAGATTGTGAATGAAAACTCAAATTGTTTCAGTTAGTAATACTTGTATCACATGACAAGATAAAGATGCTCCACATTATGACAAAACTGCATACATGTGCCTTTGTAGACATGCAAATGCAAATGTTATTACATGGGAATGCAAATCATGTTAGAGACGTTAAAACTTCCCTACATCTTATCTGTCTCTTCAGGGCTGTGTGTGTGAAAGGGAGGATGAAAATCCTCGACCAAATAACAAAGAAGCCAATTGAGTACTCGTGGTTACAGCTGAACTTCACTGGTGATTGATATAAGGATATAAGAGAGAAGACATCCCATCCATCCAGAGCTGTCAGAGCTTATATACAAACATATCCATTCAGTTTATTTAACACACCCTAAGCAAATGCAAGTCAATCAAGTTTTATTATGTGAATTATTATTTCTTTGCACCTAAATACACAACCACAATGTACTACTACATCAGGAGACTCAGAAAGTTGCAATACTAAAGAGTTATTAGAGGGCAATACCATAGTAGAGAAGAGTCTTTCACTGGCAACCAAACAGACACATGACAGGAGAAAAATTTAAAATGAATTCTTTTACTATGATGAATGATACTCAACAGATGCTCAAAGCAACTGAGGAAGGTTGGCATCCTGTATTTTAGCATTTTAAAAGAGATGACATTGTCTCCTGTTAGTAAAATATATCCATTCCTTTTTAAGGATAGAAAAAAATAGAAATCATCACTTAAACCAGGAAATTTGACCATTTGCAGAAGATGGGCCATTGAATGGTAATGCACTGACGGGGCTTTTTAAGTGTAAGCAAAGTCAAAACCTGCTATAGCAGATGTCTGACAGACAGCTGTATCAGATTTTTCCCACCAGTGCAAGTAAAATATCTGATTCATATCAGGAAGTTTGAACACTGAGTAGATTGGGATGTTTTACACTAAACTGCACAAAGGAAGAGATTGTCTGTGTTTTACTTTTCCTAGTTTTACAGACAGATTCATAGTGTCAGACTTCAATCTACAGCCCTTATCCACATCTAATGAAACACTGTAAGTGGAAAGGTACTCAGACAAATCTGGTCATAAAGTTTCCTTATTTATGTGTTCTGCTGGAACAAGCCTCTTCATTAGTGTAAAGTATTAAACTAAAATCCTTTTAGCACCAGTCAACCTGAGACGGCACTGCTACATCCCTTTCCAGAGCCTCTGTCTCATGGTGGTTTCTCCATCCAATGTGATCTGTTTTACCTTGCTGCTGCTGCTGCCTGATAGGTTGTTTCAGTTGGATTATATTAAATAAGGATTCATGTAGGAACGTATAAGGCTAGGTTGTGGATGGTCATGTTCCAACATACCAGAAAGATCTAACTGCAATCCTACAGAAAGGCTGCCTCCAAGCTTTTAAAGTTAAGCTCAACTTTTAAATAAATTTATGACACGTACCAACATACAAAGGGTGAATCTCATCAGGTTACAATGTAAAATTATATGTCAGAAGTACTCATACATTTCCCCGAGACTCTGTATATTTTTATTCCAAACACTACAGAAGCTGAGCTCACTGATTATTAGTTCCTCTGGTTGAAGCTGTGCTACTCAGCAAAACCAGCTGCAGTGTTTGGAATACAGTTTGTGCTATGTAAGGCCATGACAGTTTGAAAGCTAAGCCTAAAGTAGCTAGCTTTACCTTTGACCCCTTTGATTTGGCAAAATTAGGTATCCTTGAATTGTGTAGCAGCTTTCAAACATCAGTGGAGTACAGCATATACATAAAGTTTAGGGTGAAACTGTCTAGGGTGAAAAAAAAAAGACAATTTTGTTTAGTAAAGTTACACTTGGATTTCAGTGCAAGACGGTGCCAGGGATCTTATCTTTATCCTTTTATGTAGTGTTTCAACTCCAGCTTGGCTTTGACCTTAAGAGTACACAACAGTGTGCACAAACCTATGTAATGCTGTAACATTACTTCTGTCTCTGAACATGGTTCTATCAGCACCTTGGCAAAAATTTCCTACTAATTAGATAAAGAAACAACTTTCAATCAACTTTTCTGTCTGCATTCCACCCTTTGTCCATCCCATGTAGGATCTGATCATTTCTACAACATAAGCAGTTCTCAAGATGAGACATTGGCTGATATGACTCACTGCAAACTGACTTGGTCACAGGCCTCTGTGTGCCTCTTTGTGTAAGTGTACACAGTGTAACTTCAGGACTGGGATGGGAGTGAAACACTTGTACATCACAGCTGCAGACCAGAAACAATGTTCACATTGCATCTGTGTACACACATTTCCTTCAGGTGCAAGTGATGTTACATTTACATCTGTCCTCTGCCAACAACCGCTGTTTTCGTTGTTGCAGTTACATTTTCCATCCAGAGCTGTCAGCGCTTACACTGTATAAACCTATCCACTTTACTTTACTTTTTAATTAATGTAACCTACAAAACTATACTCCTGTAAAAAATAAAAAATAAAAAATATGCTTTACTGTTAGGTGACATCTAGCAGCCATAGCAATTATGACATGAGCAAAGGCAGAAGTCTGGTGACATAGTATATACAGCGACAAAGTTGGTATTAGAGGGAGGTTGGGGTGGATGGATTAGTCAACAAAACAGGCATTTCACAGACTGGTGTTCAATTCACATGTGAAACCAGAAGTTTATGTTCTTTCTTTTATCCATGACCATTACACAAACGTAACCACGTTGTTAGTGTTGTAACTATGATAACACAGACCATCTAATGTTAAGGAAGTACTTGTTTTAACCCAAACCACAATCTTTTCCTAAAGCTAACCAAGCCATGAACATTCCATAAGGTTAGCTGCATGTTTATGGCCACCAAGATCCAGTACGCCTGCTGGCATAGGGGCACTACTTCTGGAGACACTCCAATGGGTCGGATCAGAGGGTTGGAACAAACAACATATGTGGTTGTTTAGGAAATGCAAAGACGACCATTCAAACTGAAATTGCATATTGCAATATCTGCCAAAATAATTGCGAAATAATTTTATTTGAATATCATGCAGCCCTAGTTTTATTATGTGAATGAGTTACTTTGCACCTTAATACTCATCCACAATCCACTGAATGTTTAAAGGCAGTCCAGGAAAAAGACAGGTAATCTGAGACTCAGCTTGATTAACAAAGTCACTCTACTCTGCTTTTTCTGTAAAGATTTATATGCACATGACTTTCTTCACCTGTGAGTAGTATTAGCTTTTCTAGGACATGTATAGAGAGGACAAGGAGTTTATAGAAACACATCCAAAGAGTAATTTTCAAAATGCAATCTACTCATTTAGAGATTCAATTTTAATTTGATATTTGCATTTCAAGGCCTCTAAAATACACATCTATATTAAGCCAGCTCACTGCATTATCCTGTGACACTGACTGATGACACTTTACATGAAACCGTTTAGCGGATGTTGTATGAAACCCAATATTCGATTATAGTACCATTATAGTACCTAAAATAGAAAAAAAGCCCATCAGAGATAAGGAAATGGTCTCCAGGACAGTTAACATTGAAAACCTGGAAGTGACCCTTTATTTAACATTTGTTAATATCCTTTGCCTGCAGATCTGAACTCACAGTCCACTGGTACTGAGCATTTTGTTCTCAGGTGTACAGTTGGTAAATGTCTCTCTGGCACATCTCCCTCCATAAGATTTTGGAGCTTTAACACCAGTTTCATCCTGTAAAGAACCAGTCTGTTCCACAGTGGCCCACTGGCACACAATACTCCTCTGTTCACCGGATGCCAAATGGTCCAGTCATCAGCCTCCATGCCACCCCTCCCCACCCCCTCCTTTGCTATCTATCTCAGCCTTTCAGTATCTGTCTTTCCCTGACCGTGACAGAAGCTGCTGATGGTCAGTCAGATTAACATCCAGCCGCTGGGGACAACTTCAAAACGGACAAAGAAAGAGCTGCTTTGTCTCTATCTGGTGCTAACGACCCCGGAAGTAAGAGAGGAAAAAGGGTGGATAGAAAAAGCATTACAGTAGTCATTATATTGACCAACTGTGAGAGCCTGAGTTGGTGAAGGAGTGAAGGAGAACTACAGTACAAAACTGGCAGCATCTTGATAATTATTATGTCATATATCACATCAGACCTCTTCAAATAGATATGTAAACTATTTTAGGAAAGATTAATGGTCTAATTCATTTAGTCAAAGAAATGCATTGTTACACTTGACCACTAAATTGGATTGAACAATTGTAAGACAAGTAAATATGCTGCAGGTGCTATAGGTTTTCAATGATCCAGTAACATGTCAATAAATTTAAATTATTCTTTTGCACGATTCTTTAACAATAGTATAATTGATGACTGAAATGAGAAAGAAAACCATGATTTCGTGGATCTGTTCATAGACAATATGTTTCCATCTTCTGAGCAACTACAAAGTCAATTTGCCTCATTCACACTTACACTATTTAAACAAAATAATGCACTAAATCCTCAGGCCCCAGAACAATCAATCATGGACCTGATTTTTTCTTTAAGATCCACTTGTTAAAGGGGTCGTATCTGTTATATACGGAAAACTGTCTCCGCTAACACTTGAAACTTACATGGGAGGAGGAATTTCAATTAGAGATATCAGGGGAACAGTGGGAGGAGGCACTGGAGTGGATCCATTCTTTGTCTGTCTGTGAGAGACACAGCCTCATACAAGTTAAGGTGCTACATAGACTACAATGATCTAAATGAAAGCTTAGAGAAATATCCCCAAATATGGCTCCCTCAGGCGAGTGCTGGGGCCCGTGCCAGCATCGCTGACGTGTGTTTTGGAGCTGTACCGATTTGTTGAATTATTGGAGAAGCAGTTTTCAAACTTTGTCTAAAAGGTACTGAACAGGTTAGAGGTTAGGTTTGGTTACCGCTTATGTATTTAGAATTAGATGACAGAATATGGTAACCTTGAATAAATCACATTAATCAGGCCGTAAACTAAAATACAAAATATTAATAATGTCTGATTATTACAAGCCCTCTTGATTGTGGGGACAGTATCCTGATACACACTCTTTCTTTTGTTAAAGGTAAGGGAAGCTGCTCTCGCTCCCTTTTTTTCCCTTTTATATTAATTTTATTTTATTTACTTAATTTAAATCGTATTAATCAGTTGCATATGGTTTAAACTCCCTCCTGCGTTGTGCATTAATTGTATATACAGTATATCATCTACATATTTTTTATTGTCTATTGTGTTTTCCATGTTCTTAACACAAACAAACCACATCAGTCCTTCAAGGTCACAGTCCTATATTGTACTATGCACCATAAACAAACTCTGTGACCCAGTGAACCTACAAACCAAACCCAGCTCCACCCGGCAAAGTCCATCTATTCAAACTCTATTCAAATCCAGACTAACTCTACAGACTACATGACAGTGCAGTCACCACCATCATGGACAAAGTAAACTACTCCTACACACACTGCTGCATGAACACCACATGCCTTCTGTTATCAAAGCCCAACAATCCAAAGCAAACTATAAATATCACACTTTAATTTTACCCGAGCCGAAAAACCCTCCCCTCAAAAGCATTTCCATAAGGTTAGTTAGCAATTAGTGGTGGGCTAAGAGCTAAGTTAGCACTGAAGCCTGTGCTTTGATATGAGGGTACCATATGATAAGCAGTAGAGAATGATTACAGCTGCTAAAATGTTAAATAAAGGGCAAATACCAAATTACATCTGTGGCAACGTGAGGCTCAAATTATGGCAGCTACTCATGTTTATGTATTATTCATGCCATGAAAAGACAGATTTTGCACATTTTACTAGCAAAACGGATTAGTATTAACTGGCAACTTAAAATAAAATACACACAATTAAATATTAGTTTCAGTTCAGGTACAGTGGCTGAGAG
Organism: Seriola aureovittata; assembly: GCF_021018895.1. NCBI lineage: Eukaryota > Metazoa > Chordata > Actinopteri > Carangiformes > Carangidae > Seriola > Seriola aureovittata. The sequence goes on along the minus strand of NC_079383.1, from coordinate 4,181,381 downwards.
AGCCCATCAGACCAGAACTAAAGAAAAAACATGCAAATAGAAAAAATGGAGAAAATATCTTCACCAATTTGACAACACATACAGTATGTTACCATTAGAAAAAAAAAACACTGCAAATACAGAAGACACAAGAAACATCCATCATTAAGAAACACACTAGAAATATAGAAAACACAAGCAAATACTGAAATTTTCTGAGTCTTACACAACAGACATTAAAAACGAATGAACGCACGCAGATATGCAACATGCCGAAGTCAGTTGTTCATTAGCAATGATGAAAAATGTGCTAACAATATTTCCTCTATGATAACTATTTTAACAATAACGCCTTTGGATCACACGCACAGTGGCAAAAGCACAAGTGTAAATGATGCAGTTAATGATGGCTGATTTCATTTATCAGTTACAGTATCAGGCTCCTGCTATTTTGAATGCTGGCACATTGGCACAATGTCATGGCTCACTGGGACACTTGAATAGAACAGAGCCAGTGTTACTGTTATTAATAACATCCCTGCTATGACAAGTCAAAATGCCTGAATCATGGGGCCTTTGCTGTGTGATGCAGGGTCACTACAGGGGTTCCATTAGGTCTAGCGCCACATTTAAAACAACTGTAACATTTTCACTTGCATTAGCAGAAGTGCTCTTTATCTCAGGTGAGGTGAAGCACCTTCACTATAAAACACTGCAGGACGTCCCTCCTGCAGATATTGGCTGTAAATCTACCAAGAGCCTTTTAGAAAATTACGACCTGAGATTTAGCCTATGGAGGTTTTGCTGAGTGACAATTAAAGGTTATTAGTAAAATACTAAAAACAGTTTAATAGTAGCTCAAGTATAGAAAAGCCAGTTAATAAATCTTTACTTTTCAAAACCAGGGTTACAACGTGCTGCAAAAGGAGCAAAAAAAAAACAATGACAAAAGCAAAAGAAAACATAATTCAATCAAAAACAAGAAATAATATTAAAAGAATAAAAGCTAAAGAGGAACAAATCAGAGCAGGAAGAATCAATAAAAAGAGGAAAGTAGGACTTGAGACTGGTGTTCCCTTGTTCTCATGACCTCAGAGGCCTAGTGGATATATATGGGGTCAGTAATTCATGGATGTGTGGTGGTGCCAAGTTGTGCAAGGCCTTGGCAGTAATTAGGATGATTATGAATCCAATCCTAAATTTGAAAGAGGGCCAGTCTAGTGAGACTGATACCGAGGTGATATGAGAACACTGTTGGCTCTTATTGTACAGTGCATTACAATAGTCCATAAGGAGGAGGAGTGTGTCATTTCCTCTTTTGATCAGTTGGAAGTTTCTGTTGGGTTCTTACGACATCATGGACAATTTGCAGAGTTTTCTGTTGTATGTTTAAAATTGGTGAATGTATTTCTTAATTAGCTTTCATCATACTTATTTCCAGCGTATTTTTGTTTTTGTTTTTGCTGAATGCAACACACGTTGTTAAACAGGTGTTCAGTACGTTTGCCTGGGTTTTCTTAAGCTACAGTGTCTTCAGCTCTCTGCCACCATAGTCTAGTAAGCATTAATGCTAAAACTCATTTTTTTCACCAAATCTGACAAAACCTTACAGACCTAGAATTACAACTGAATCACTGAGACTGTAACACACCAGTTAGTGGACATGAATGGTGGAGGATAATGGACAGTTTCATACAAAAGTAACCGGATTAACAGGGAATCAAGTATATCACACAGACCCTATCCCCTTGTCTACCATCATCCAGAGTGAATAATTTTAATCACTTCATACAGCATCAGAGAGTGAAGGTTGCACAGTCAGTGGTTCAAATAGGCTGTTGTGAAGGGGTTTTTCACAGACAAATTGCTCTAATTGCGCTCAATGAGCAACGAGGGAATAGGCACAGACTGGGTCTATGCTGGTCTAAAGATGAATGGCGGCCTGTCTGATACATGAACACACAATCATACACAGAGAGGCTTGAGAACATGTTTTCAAGTTAAAAAACAAAAGTGTGCATTTACACACAGAGACCTCCTTTTCCAATAATTGATGTGTTGTGGAGTGTAGCAGAGAGGAAAATAAGGGGCAGAGAAGTTAACAGGCAAATGAAAATTCAGCCCCAGGGGGGGGCCTGCAGCCAGAAGGATGTAGTGGGAAACACAGGAACAAGTGTACAGCGCTAAAGCTGACACTACTTGAGACGCCCTATACACAAAGGGGGGATTTAGCGTGTGAAAGGCAGTGTTGCTGTGTGGAAGGTGTCCTTGCCAACTGACAGAAAACAGGCAGCTAGAGAAAACCCTCTTTAGATAATCAGCACTATTCTGATGGGCTCAAGGCCTCTAAAAGACCCCACCCACCGAAACAAAGAACCAAACATACCACATCACTCAGGCTTCCCTATTTCTTCTCTCCTGTCTCCTGCCAGTCATCAAATCAATCCTCGTACCACAGCCATTCACTGAGTAAACGTGTTGAATGACATTATAAATTACAAGATTACAAAGCATCAGAAAGGTAAGCAACACTTTACCATCTGCTCCTTCTCTCTTTGTTGCATTCGACATCAAACATTACTGCAGCTGGGAAACCAAGAGGAGTCATGTGGTGAAAGTAGGATGCTTTACCTGAGGGGTGATCCCTAACATCAAGGCAGCAGAAGAAGGTAGAGGGGGGCTTATAAGGGTCAGACAAAAAAAACAACTTCCAACATTAGGTCCACTTTTCATGTGGCCTTAACATCCAGAAACTGTGACCATTAGACTTCTAAAACTTGAACAGATAAAGTTGCGTTCCTCTCTGTTATTTGATATCAGCAAAGGCTCTCACAGCAATAAGGAGCAGATGGTGGTGAAATCAGAGTGTAATGTGCGTTATACAACACAACTGTGTTTTTATTACCCTTAGATTAATTACTATAAGCAAAATTGGTCATCCTTAAAGATCAACAGAAGTCACACACACACGCACACATACACACACACACACACACACACACACACACACACACACACACACACACACACACACACACACACACACACACACACACACACAGTGTATGGTAACCAAGCTCCCAGAGCACAAATATCAACACAAGCTACATGAATATTGTGGCCCATCAATACAGCACCGGATACTCATCACTGACAGATGACATAGATCCTCTCATGCTGATGGTGCAGACTTGAGGCTGCGGAGTCAGGTGGCAAAGATAGCAAGTACTTATTTGTTCTGTGCCCTTTGCTCAAATCTACTACGTTTTACATTATCCAGAGACGTCCTTAAGTCAGTTTTCATCACCATGATCATACAATAGTAGCATAAACTACACAAATCAGTTGCTGTGATTTTACTGGACAGAACCACAAACAAGTACACACACTTTGGCCTATTTAAGTTCCGTTTGCTCCAAGTGTGTTGAATTATTCACAGGGCTACCATAAGGGGAATAGGGATAGTAATGCTAGGCAGGGGCCATGCATGGAAAACCCTCATAAATAAAACAATATTGACAAATAAGGTTGACGTCAGTCATGTCATCCCATGCCTCAGTATGTAAGGGTATAGCCTTCACTGACTACTGATAATTAGTCATAAACAAATTTGTTACCAGCATACAGTGTGCCTCCATGTGTTTGTGCAGCAGTTACTTTTACACAATGTTTTAGCTTTAAACAACGGACTACAAACCCTTCAAACATCTCATCTGCAAGCTTGTGATCTAGGCATTTTGTGTACACAGTATACCCACAGCAATAGCTCGTTGTACAAGTTCATGTTTCAGGCTTTCAATACAAACCATGTTGTTAGGCTATAGATGTAGCTGCATAAGAAGATTGTTGTTCTTTACAACTGGAGCATTGCACTCCTTAACAGTGAATGTCTTAGAACAGGAGTGAAACAGTGTCCCTTAACAAAACACCACACTTTCATACCACTCATGTCTGCACCAATATATAGTAACACATTATAGCATAACCTTCTCCCTGGGGAGTCAGGGTCTCACTTGCTTTCCTATACCCAGTACTTTTATTAATGCTACTGCCGTTCACTTAGTCTCTCTGCTTTCTCCATCAAAAGACGACCTGCACAGAGTCATGAGGGCAGCATGCCTGCATGGTGAGCACAGCGTTTTATGTACATGAGCTGGAATATAACGCAGCCAGCATCGGTGTCTGATGGCTGACTACTGCTGGGTGGGCTCATTCCAGCGCAGCACTGCAGAGGCTTAGGTGGTGCTGAGAGAAACCCTACACCTCTGTAGGGCAGGCAGGGGCAAAACAACGCAGCATCACTACTGGTGATGCTTATCAACTGTGACCCTGCCAAGTACATCACTTTAATCTCTCTGTCTGGGATCAGCAGTGCAACAGCAGGCTCACAAGTACTATGCAGACTCGCAACAGAGATTAGTGATACCACGGAGCAAGATGGTGATTATGCATGGACAGAAGGATGGATGGATGAATAGATGGATGAATGGAATGAGTGGCAAATAAGTGGTTTGGTGAGCACTAGAATCAATGAAAGATCAGTTTGATGAATGGAAGGGTGAATGGATGGAAAGACAAATGTGTCAGTGGGCATAAGGATAGTTGGATGGACAGATTGTCCAGCCGTCTGTAAATATACAGCTCACTTCAGCAGAATCATAACTATGAGTTCCTCTATGAGTAAAAGTAGTGATGAGCCAAGGCAGATTGATTCAAACATGATCTTTTCCACTGACAGCAAATTTGTTCTTGTAGTTCCTGGAAGTTTGCTTTCATGATCTTATCATGTTTTAGCTCTAAATTTCAAAACAAAAGACTACAAAACTCTGCAGCTCATGGGTGAATCATGGGAAACCTTTAAAGACCTCAGACAAAAATACATCAAGCAGTACAAAAATATTCTAATCTGTCTGTCTTTAGACTTTATAACTGGACTAAGCTACTGCAGCCACACGCTTGTATTCATATTTCATATGTTGCAAAGTTTAGCAATGGCTGGTAGTAAAATAGGTTCACCTCAATATGTCAGGAGGCAGTGCTCAGAGCCCTGAGCTCATAAAGCGCGCAATGCTTGATGAAGAGGCACTGAACTCATTAAAAGCTAATGCTGTCGAAACAGAGTCAGTTATTTAGAGATGAAAAAGCAACATGACAACCTCATTACATTCTCTGGCTGTTTTAGTCTTTTGCTTAACTTCAGTACCAGAATGACCACATTCTGTTGTTGGCAAGTTTCTTGACTTGCTGACGTGTACAAAATACTGAACAATTTGACTGCTTTGCAATAAAAACAAGAATGGAAATTTGACTTTTGTCCACAGTCAAATTGTACAGGAACTAAAGGAATTGCTCAATTTAGCCGTAGTCACCTTTAAGATAAATTAATATTAGTGCTGAGTAAGTAGACAAGGTGACTGAAGTTACGGTTTCACTTCAGACGGGGCAATTTCCTGTGATTCTGAGTTAATGATAGTGATCCAAGCTAATGCTTGGATTAAGAGTCTTAAGCCACTGTATCCCACCCACCCTTAAGCTCCAAGAAAATAGCCTTTCTGCTGACTAGCAGTTATGGAAGCCAACGCTCGGCTTTGTCCATGGCTATGAACAGAGCAATGGCCTGCTGACAGGTTTCTCATCAACACAAACCAGGCGGTTGCAATGACAGGAAGCATTTGTCTCAATCAGCAGGTTGCTCATATTCATTCTGGAAGTTGAGCCCTGCGCACATAGCATTCTTAGTTCCCACACCTCCCTCCCCCTACTCGATGACCCTCCACGCCAGGAACAAAACCCCGGGAATGTGAGCTATGCAGAGCTGCAGCTCGGAGACACCTGTTCAGACAGACAACTCAGGGCAAAGCTTCCTACGCTGTGCCTTGTCTGAGCCGCTGCATCCAACCCCACCCTGACCTCAGCTGCCTCCATATACACACACACCTCAGCACTGTGTGCATTAAAATAAAGAAAAAGGCATCATTTTCAGTCCAGCAATGAATCATTTCAGGAGGCAACAGCAGCTATTAACACCTTGTATTTTAACTTCAATCAACAGTGAAGAATCTGTAAAGTGAAAGCATAATGCAGCCATCACAGACTTGTTATAATGTTAAGATGTTGACCTCATAAACCAGAGATTATGAGCCCAAAACAGTTATAACCAAAGTCTCCTAAGAGACCCTCCCTGCCCAGTTGGAATTCAGACTGAAGGCCTCCCACCTTTTTCTAGGCAAGATTTAAAAGAAGAACTAGGCTATTCCCACTGAGAGCAAAGGAGCTGGCCAAAACTGCAGACAAACCATTGAGGTTTCAGAGTTTACACAGAGAAATGTCGGCTCTCTGGAGATTCCCCTCTGTGGCATTCAAATACAAGGGAAAGAAGCTCATCCAAGCTTTTTCTCACAATCACAGCACCATAACAATTTTGTGGATGGGACCAAAAAGAAACAAAGACAACTAGAATGGCACTCAGTAGAGCGCATACCTCTGCCAAGGCCAAACACTCCTACGCACATCTGTCAGATCGAGATTATTATCTGGATTGGCACCAAATTGTACAAAGTCATAGATCTCAATACCATTAATATGTCTGATATTTTAAAACAAGATCCAGACATTACTTCCTGAGAAACTGACGAACAAATCAATAGTTGCAATGTTAAGGAAAGTGATAAAAAATTCCTGGATCCACCCCTTTAAACTCCAAAACTTTTATGGGTTCTTCCCTTGCCCAACCCCCACCCCTCCTCCAAGTTTGGTTCAAATTGGTTTGGTACTTTTCTTGTAATCCTACTGACAAACAAACATACCAACCACAAGGGCACTAAGAGACAGCAGACTTCTACAAAGGCCAGTGTCAGACAACATATACCAGACCTCATAGAAAAAAAATCATATTGATAATGGGTTCTTCCCTGGCCCATGCAACATCCCTCTACCAAGTTTGGTGCTAATCGCTTCAGTACTTTTTGAATAATCCTGCTGACAAATAAACCGACACGAGTGAAAACATAACCTCTTTGGCAGAGGTAATGAATGGTGGGACATTATGTGGATACCACACATGGCAAGCCAGTGAAGTTTCAAACTGATATTTGCAATATTACACAACAGATCTTGATTAAACATTTTGATATGCTGAATAACAATGAAATGCAGCTTTGCATTCGCTTGATTAGTGTGATCTGTAAAGATGCTCCTTCAAGCTACAGTTACACAAGCCAATACATTCTTTTTCTCAAGCCCCACACTTCCTCTGCTAAGTGATGGCTATGTGTGCATTCAATAAGTATGCAGACTGTAACTGTCATGAGGAACAAATGACTCAATGGAATGAAACATAATAGCATTTCCATTTTCAAAAAATTACTCCTGACATCTTGTGCCTCTCTGAATTTTTACCACATTAAGAAATGGATAATATTGTGGCTTTTGGGAGGGTTATTAGGCAATTTCATGTTGAAGTAAAGATACACAGGAGTCTGAGCAATATCATGTGACAAGGCCTCATTCATATCATGGCAGAGCAATAATGGTTATGAAAGAATTTTGGAAAACAAAAACACATGGTGCCCTGTGTCATTATAATATACAAATTCAAAGTATGCAAAACAAGTGGCTGAGTTGGGATGTGATGGAAGCTAGCCAATTGCTGAGTCTCCAGTGGGCCGCCAGCTCAGCTCAGAGGCTTGGCGCTGTCAGCCAGTGACAAGCTCCGTGTCATCACACTTGACTCTGCAGGGCACAAGGGCTCTGTATTCCCCCCGGCCAAGCTGCATGGGCATACTGTACTTCCTGGAGAGTCTCGGCTTTGGGTGTGGGTGTTTTGTGGAAGTTGAGGGTTGTGTTACGAGGAAATTTTGCCATTGTTTTGGATTTTGTGTAAATGTTAGCATACCTAAACTATAATTTCATTTTGTTTACAAGTGTAAGCTATGCGGTCCATGGAGGTTCCACCGTAGCCTACCATTGCAATTACGAAACATTATGTTAGCCCTGCACTAAGCTGCTTTCACTTCACCAGTCCTCAATACAAGACGTCATGGGTGAGCGTTCATTGAAACGTACACCACTACAAAGCCATTAGTGTAAAATTTTGGGGTGTGAATAAAGTCTTACATAGAGCATAAAGTTAGTTTTCTACTGAGTAAAAACCTTTTGAACGTGAAGACCAACGGCTAAGCTCACATACGGTTACTTTATATCATGAACCTGAGCTCACACACCGTACTGTAGCTCTGTATTCCCCATAAAAGCATAATGATATTGAATTAATTTCGAAATTTCCCACGGGAACTGCCTTTTTGTTTCCATTGGCTTGACCACTGTGAAGATAAGTTCTTAGCAAGATACAATATGTTGGTACTCACTTTGCATCGGAGGTCGGAGTTAAATGGTGTGTTGTTGGTCAAAGTGTACTCCAACGGTTCCTTCGAGAACAAAACTTTTCAGTTTGTTTATTTTTCACTTTAAAAGCCGTGATTTGTTCCCCCCGTTTATCCACCGTAACTCATCCCCGCTCTCTGTGCCTACCTCTTGGACACAACCTTTCAAAATGTTACGCCTCGGCTTCTTCACGAGACAAATAAAGTGGTCTGTCAGGGCGCTGACTTGGAAACGGTTTGTTTTCTTAGAAACAACGTTAGCGTGAGCGTATGCGACGACACAACGCTGATCTGAGATCTGCACAAAACGGGGCTTTTACCACAGAGGCCGCCCAGTCTGTCCCCTCATTGGTCAGAATTCTTTAGAGCGTGTTCAGTCTTTTGATGCTGTTTCGTTATTGGCTTGTAGTTCTGTCAATCATCAGCTAACGCTTCCATTGTAAATTTGCTTATCCCCGACAGGAGAAAACAAAACAACCACACTGTGGCATCATAATTCTTCGAGAAATAATGTTTATAGACACATGTAAATATTTATAAGAAACTGCAATTCACAAAATAACTTCTGGGGATTCTGAGTTGCTATTCTATTTTAAGACAGGTTTTAAGACAGCTTATTTGCCTTCAGTTAGGCCTGTTAATTACAACACCAATTAGATCTGTTTCAATTTCAAAATGTATTTACTTTATAGTTTTTGGGCCAGACAGACCCTAATTTCAAACATACCTCAGAGCAACGCTTGCACAAATGTTGGAGTATCTGTCAAGCTTTAGCCCTTTTATATTTGGAAAATCTCCAAATAGTTATGACATCCCTTATAGGTGGAATGAAGTGAACTCGAACTTGACTTTATTTTAAAATAATAATAATTTTATCTTATTTAGGAGAGGTCAGGTAATGCAAGTCGGTATCAGTTGGGTGAGTTTTGTTGTTTTAGTACTAGAGATATAAAAGTAGTTTGATATCTCCCCCTACAGGTCATGATTAAGAAAGAAAGCAACAAGTGGTCAAGGACCAGAAGAGGCACTTTGTAAAGGATTGAGCTGATTCTAAGACTCTTTTAACAAATTGATAAATTAATAAGAACGTGTCTTAAAATAGCTAACAATAGACTGTTGTTTCTTTTCAGTCACCTTCAAGAGTGTGTAATCCTACTGAAATCATAGTCATAGACTCCTAGAATAGAATCTTATATTATTGTAAGACTGAGCACAGACTCACAAAAATCTGTTTCTCTGTCTGTCTGTCTGTCTGTCTGTCTGTCTGTCTGCCTACCTGCCTGTCTGTGTGCCTCTCTGCCTGTCTATCTGCCTGTCTGTGTGTGTGTGTGTGTGAACAAGTTCCAGAAACGTACTAACAATAGATGCACCCCCTTTCGTGCCCCCTTGTCCCCACATTAAAGTGCGTTGTGTGCCAAAACGCTGAACTGCAGCTTCTTTTGTGCTCGGCCTGGGATATGATGTGGGACATATTGTCTGGGAACAATGGAGCCCTGCAGCACTCCTCTGACAGATACTCACTCTGAACCATTGATACAACCTTTTCAAAGCCACAAAATGTGAAGAGGCTGTTTTGCATGCATACTCAGTTTCATTTCATATGCCAGAGTGTAGACTTGTAAATGGTCATTATACCACTACAGTGCTTCCCATTTGATGAATTTGTGGTTCTCTTTAATGATTCACAAGGATTATATATCTTTTACAATTTCTTGTTATGTCTGTATACTATACCTGTATCATACACTTACTGCTACTCGTATGCCTAATGGTATGTGTAGATTTTATTCATTTCAATTCAGTCTATTTTAGTAGCTACAATGGAAATACTAAACGACAATTTGACCTCTTTGTCATATAGAATTAATGTAAGAATGGAAATTGTGCCTTTAAAAAAAGTAATTTTGTGGGATTCTTTGTAGCTAGAATATAGACTTGTGTATTTATTGTTATGATGATTTCCAGGTAGCGGTGGGTTGCGATATCAAAGTATAACCACTAGATGACAGCAGAAAACAAGTCAGTGCTTGCTGTAGGCCTATAAACATTACGATGCCCACAGCGTTAGGTTGTGGGTGGACTTGATTATTGATCATTGAGGATTTATTCTGACTGTTAAAAGTGCATTTTTAGATAGAAAATGACAACGTATCCATGCAACAGCCAAATTAAACAGGTTTATAAGTTTTTGCAACTGTTCGACACCAGTCAGTGTGTCCCGGATGTTACCATTAGAAGGGGTAGGTGGAGAAGTGGGTTGCAGTCAAGGTTGCCAGGTCTGTACACTACCCACATTTTGTCAAACGTATTTGATGGATATTTCCTAAATACTGCATTTCTTCGACTTATTAAAGGCAAAATCATAATCCTGACACCTAAGACCGACACTAGAGGATCTGGACACTGTATTTTTCATTTTTTGTGTTACAGACTTAGTGTCTATTTAGCAAATTTGCTACTTTTATAATAAAAGTAATAAGGCCTTAAAAACAAGCAACAAATATCTCAAGTTGTTGTTGTTGTTAGTAATACGAATTGTTTAAACTTTTCTCAGTTACCACAAACTTTATGAAGGCTTTCCCATACTGGTAAATATCTAATATCTGGCAACCCGGCGCGCAGCTCCACTGCTACGTTTTCTCGGCAGATAGAGACGCTGCTGTGTGTGTCTGTGTGGGAGATGGACTGAGTGAGGGCGCTCTTCCAACCAGTGCCGCCGATAGCATTGAAATACCCATAAGCTAGTTTGAAATAATTGACGATTTCGGGTCGCTGAATCAACAAGAAAATATAGTACCCTTATCAGTCTTTCACATCCCACTCCAAACACACTAACACGGCATTGATGGTAATGTATGCAAGGAAACAACCGAGACTCGGCGATGGGTAAACATCTTTTTTAACGTTACTTATTCAGATTTTCCTTTTCCTCGTAGCTACGCTTTGACAATCCGCCATTTTTACTGAAAACAAAATAAGTGTCTGGAAACTTGTACGTTGAGCTGTTGCAACACTTTCAGCTATTTCTTAACATTGACATTTTAAGTCTCTTATTCACTGTTGTTTTCTTTATATTTGCAGGTGCGACCGAAGAGATTCTCAGCCCTATCAGGTACTTGTTAGCTAACCGTAGCCTGCTAGCTTGCTAGCAGCAAATAAGATTAAAATGGACACTCTAGTTCAGGCTTCTGGAGAGCACAACAGGCCCCAGTCAGTGCGGAAAATAACGCGAAAAGTAAATGGTTTTGTTTGAAATTGCCGTCTGAGAGCTGTAAATATTTCCTAACGTAAGTATTGCCAGGTAAAGACAACATAGACTGATCGTGTTCGTCGAATTCACCGGTTTTGGAAAAGGTACAGGCGAGTTTTATTGCAGCTGAGAGCTAATGATAGCCTGTTACTGTTAGCTTGCTTGCTAGTCAGTCCGATTAGGGCCTGACCGCAGTCTGTCATTTTAAGGATATAGCTAGCTAAGCTCTCAAAACATCAAAGTAGTCGAAATACATACTGCAAACAAATGTATTGACTTAAAGTTCATATACTGATAATTGACAGTAAAGTTGGGTTATACTCTTATGTCTGATAAAGCGTCCTGTTTACGTCGTCATTATCAGAAATTATAAATGTGTTAGTAGACATAAATACATTGTTGTCAAGTGAGGGGCTACTAAGCAGCCATACTAGTATAGCTATAAGTGTTATTTAGTAAGGTACTATAGAATTCACAGGTAAATGTTCTGCTCACGAATCACATTATGTTGGGTGAATGGTGATTAGCTCTGCTAATATCTGAAATATTAACACTTTGATGTATATATACTTTAATAGTATAGTTATTTGAAAAGCCAAACTAGAGGGTGAAACTGGTTTTAGAGACGTCCTGATGATGAAAGAATAACATCATGGTTCCCACAAGATACTAGATTCTAGTGAAGTCTTTTTTTTTTATTATTTATTATGTGTCTACAGACTCTCAAATACTCGTCCAAGAGCCATCCAGGAGGGGACCACCGACATGAAAAGATGCGAGACTCCTCCGATGTCACTCCTCCCTGCAAAATGCTCAGGAGGTCTGACAGCCCTGAAAACAAACACATCGACAGCACAGGGCACAGCAGAGCAAAGGCTGTCCACACACACCGCGCCAGAGACAGGGATGGAGGTGAGACATGGTGGTTGTTGAGAGTAACAGGGGTTTAGCTCAAAAACAAATAACTTACTTTCATGGCTACAGATGATGCTATCATGTAAGAAACAGGAGGTGTTGTTTTTTCCTACCTGTGTATTAGTTTTACAGCTAAGAGCTTCAACGCTGAATCTTTGCAACTGTGTAATTCATTTTTTTTATACTCTCAGACATAAGTGTATCCTGTTTTATGCTTATTTATGCAACAAAGTTGTAGGTGTTTCAGCTTTTGTGGTTTTGGATCAAACAAGCCCCAGCTAAAATAGATGCACAGATGAAATGATTAATTTGATCAAGATGCAGTATATGTTAACCAGTTGAGTAAACCACAGCTGTCAACAGCTGGTAATTTTGGATTCCGTTATAATAATCGCGAACTTTGATGTTTTGTGTATGTATTGAAATTCTACTGCAGTAGCATGAAAAGGAACACTACACACAAGCATTCAGATGTTTAAGGAAATGTCTTGTGAGGAGGGGTTAAGTGTCTTTTATGCCTTGTATAGGTTAAGATCTGAATTTGCTCAGTAGCTGGCCAATTTCACTGACAGTATATGAGAAGTAAATTTATTTTTTAGGTTTGAAAAAGTGGGTTTCAGTGACTTCATCACTGTAAACTCAGGGGTGATGGTTTCAAATCTTTTTTTACAGTTTAAATTTTCTCATGTTTTTCAGTCCAAGATAGCAAACAAAGCTAAACAGAGTATTTCTAAAAAATAGGATGCATTGGCAGTCAAGCAGTCTGATTCATGCTTGTGACATGATTATGGTTAGTGAGTAAGCATTACTGTGATGTGGGGCATAACTGTAGTTTTGGTAGAGAGCAGTATGTTGGGTTGCTACAATTGATTTGGCAAACACAATATTTTGTTTAGTGTATTTTTTTCAGTGTTGCATCGATGAAACATTTTGAGGGCTAATGTTGAACTGCAAAAGTTACTGCTCTGTGTGCAACGTGTCTGTCTCTTGGCAAGAGAATACAAAACATCTGAGGCTATACTAACAGAGAGGCCCATGGGGTTGGTTGCTTTGTAGATCAAGAGTTGAAAATAGGACCCTGAGGAACACAGATTAAGTTATTGGAATATTTTTTTTTAGATATTTGAGATTGACATGGTATGATTGGTTTTGTGTGATACAAAATCAATTTCAAATAAGGAGCTTTTATTATGTCAGCAGAGCAGTCTTTTGCTGTTATGTGCACCGCATAAAGGGGAGATTGTAGCAGAGTACCCTTAAACTGAGTGGGGTTTTTTGTTTTTGTTTTTTTTTTGGTTTAGGCAGCATCACTTACTACTGCTTGATCTGTCATTACATTACAGGTCAGGTGGTTATTATAGTAAAGTTGAGGCTCGGTAAAATGAAATGTAGGTAGTAATGTAAAAAGTAAAAAAAAAAAAAAAAAGTAGCAAAGTGATCCTTTTACAGAAACTTCACACATATGACCATCATAGATGGTGTAAACTATGATGATTAAATAATAACACATGGCAAAACACACATGGCAAAACACACATGGACGATTCTGCCTTTTTTTGTTTTTTAAATTGACAAAATGTCCAGTATTATTTAACTAAATTAATCTGAGGAAATATTTACCATTATCTCCCAAAATGTATAGTCTAATTTCCAAGTTGAGCTGAGTCACAAATGTGAAAACAGATGAGTCTGAGATCAGTATTAGCATCCCTAATTTGCAATTTGTTAACCTTGTTAATGTAAATTGGTGTTAGATTTGAAGTGAGAATGAGCTGTTTTGTTAAATTTAAGCTTTACTAATCATGCGTTTACGTGACCAGTAGCTGATATGACTGCCAGTAATGTGAAAGGTGTTGCTTGTAGTGATGTACCTGCAGAGAATGATCTCTCTCTGTGTAATCTCCCACGTCTCTACGGGGTGTTTGCATCTTCAGCTCATTGTTTTGATTTTCTGGCCCACAGCTTTACTGTTGTGGTTGACTCACCGCTGTCATCAGTCCTGTTTCCAGCTGCAGCAGGCAGCTGTTCTCACCAACCAAGCTCTGGTAGACTCATTGTGCACTTATTGTCCATCACCAAACAACAGACAGCAACTAGCTAGTGAACATAGTGAAACATTTAGCAGCTATAGCTCAGGAATTGGTAAAGACTCTAACAGCAAAAGGAGAGTGAATATTGAACTTATATTCTTCAGATGGCAGCTCCCCTCAAAACTCCAAAGGAATGTTAGCATCTGTATAAAAACGCCAATTGTCTGCCAACACTTTAGTCCTGTTTACTTATATAAAGCCATTATATGTCAAACGTGTGATGATCTTATATTGTGGACAATCTTACTTTGGCATATGATCTACTTTTCTATTAAATCCTATAGATTGTGTCATCAAAGATGTTATATTCAGATTTTTCATTTTAAAAGTTCAATCAATGCTAACCAGCCTATTGTTAACTGTTAAACAGCTAGCCAGCTAACCGCAGCTGGCGACAGCAGACCCTGTTCTGCTCTCCAGCTTCGGTGAGCTTGTTGTAGTGGCAAATGTGACAGTTCTTCACTTGAGCAGAACAAGAACCACCATCAACAGCTGCAGTCCAAGACACTGGAGTTGAAGTCCGTTTGCAGGAAGAGAGAGACAGGCAGGGAAACCAGAAGTTGGACTAGAATGAATACTCCATATGAACTAAGCAAAAAGTAGCAGCATTGTAGGCAAAGAATAGTGGCAGCGGAAAAAAATCCGAAAGAAGCGTCAAAGCAAAGGAAAGATACAAATCACAAATTCCAGTTGTGACTTTCACAATAAAATCAGAGTGAAGACAAGATGCAGATCGTGATTCAGACTGTGGATTGCAATTCTACCCAAAAAGGTCGTCATATGATCTCTTTGCCTGATTGCCCATCCCTAACCTCTAGTATGGGGAGCAAAGTACCTCAATAAAAAATGCGTTATGCAATGTAAGTAAGCACCACCAGATACATTTAATAAGCATTTTATGTATTTAGGCATTTTATGTATACAAGCTGTAAGCATCATGAACTGCCACTCAAAAAAGTTTTCTTTTTGCAAGTTACTTGCAGATGTTGACTGCTAAACCTTATTAGATGTGATGAGAGGATTTAGATTTAGTTATTCAAAAGGGCTTGGGTCCTGTTGGTTTGATAAAATGCTACCGAACAACAGCTGTCACGACCAAGCTGGGAGTCATAGGCCAGAGAGAAGCTAAGGAGGAGCGTTGCTTACGAGGAGCTTCAGCATGGTGCTGCACAAGGTGGCAATGCTCAGCAGATGTAAACAATCATGCAGGTTAGAGAGAGTGATTTTCCTGTTTTCAGAATGGTTGTTGTTGCTCCGCTCTGAGTCCTGTTTGAAACCTTACAGCATTGTCTCTGTAAAGTGAGTCTTTGCATTTTTAAAGATATGTGAGAAACTTCACTCTAAAGTGCAGCGTGACAGGCATCACATCATTTGGCATGTGACATTTGACAGCCATAGCACATAATAGACAACCCATACATCGTACACTAGCTGCATTGTGCAGATCCAGTGAGTAAATGTGAATAAATTACTCTTATACTTTTCATGGTAGTTGAGATGTATTTGTGCTGGAGAAGAGGAAAGTGCCGTATTCTCAGAGAATACCAACAGTGTACAGGCTTATATTGAAAACAGTGTGTTCTGCCCTTTAGATCCCTGTTTTCTGTTATTATTCAAAAACAAACGTTCTCTTTAAAGCAAAACTGCCATCTGTGTAGATGAGGATCAGTAATGTAATCATGTGTTCTTAAAGGTGCACTATGCATTCTTGCATGGTTTCAGTGCGATTTTATTTTTGTCTCAAATCATAGGCATCTCCCCTTGATCCACTAGCTGCCTGCCCCCTGAATACACTGTCA
Source organism: Seriola aureovittata (assembly GCF_021018895.1). NCBI lineage: Eukaryota > Metazoa > Chordata > Actinopteri > Carangiformes > Carangidae > Seriola > Seriola aureovittata. Next base: position 4,164,967 of record NC_079383.1, on the reverse strand, counting down.
AATAGCGCGGTCTCTGGAGACAACACAGGCGTCACAAACGGCAAACAAACACTAGGGGCTGTGCCCCAAAACATAACAAACCACGTTCCAGCCAATCACCAACAAGATGGTTTGGGGAGGGGTGGGGGTTAGAGTGCGTGCACATATGGGGGGGGGGGGAAGTGAGCAGAGTTGATAGAGTAGCGTGAGTATCTGAGAGTAGATAGCTGGACCGCGCCGTGAAATAGGTCTAACAACTCAACAATATATTTTCGGAAATGGCCGAGGCACGGACACGACCAAAGAAAAGACGTTTGGATGAACATTCGGTGAGGAGGAGAGAAATGGAGAAGGAACGAACGAAGACCTGCATTTATATTGGGGAATCGATTCAAAGGTGGCGAGAACTCCTGCTGGAAGAAGGGCCTCCAGTCCAATGCAAACATGGGGGGGAGGGGCGAGCTTGCTCTGTTTTGTTTGGTATTTACGTCGAACGTCAACAGAAGTGACGTCATGCAGGAATGCATAGTGCACCTTTAATGATTTTGCTGCAGCTGTGAGGACATTAAATGGTGACATAGTGTCTTAAAGGACTGTGAAAGGGTGATATAGTTGTATTAATTTATTTGCAATTAGTCTCGTCTGGTTGACAGTGTGAGATGTAGAGTTGAATTCCTGCTGCAACAGTGGGGCCAGCCCTATAATTGTGAATGTCAGTGACTGACTGAATGGTCATAGCTTCACATTTGGTCAGCTGAATGCCATCTGATTGAGTTTGACTTTCCCCATTGGCCGTTGCTCTTTCAAAATGAATTGGTGCAAACTGTTTCTATTAGGGTGTTTACAGCCTGCAGTTTTGGCCACCTCGGCACATTTGCTGCTAGTTTTAGAGACTTTCAAATAAGCTTTAGGAACAAATCTAGTGACTTTCTGGACAAACTTTGGCTCCTTCAAAGAGGGTCGCCAGTACTGCCCTATGTGTGTCTATACTGTTCAGCCAGTGGCAGAGAGGCGCAGCAGCTGTTTCATATACAGACGGAGGCTGTGTGAGAGACAAAATAAGAAAAATATGCTGCCGGTTCTCACTTTCGCTCTGAGAGATATAGCCAAAATCACAGTACAGTGTTTGTCTTTAACTTATCTGTATAGTGATTTTTGTCAGATGATATTGCAGTTATAAAATCAGGATTTCGGCAGCAGAGCAGCAGCTTGGAAGTTAACGAGCAGCGTTTCAGTCAACAGACAACAGAAACCAAAAAAAAATGTAAATAAGAACAGCTTTATTGAAAATTCAGCTGTATTCAAATACTGTATGTGAGAGCACAGAGAGGAGGAGAGGAGCAAACAGATAAAGGGCTGAAACCGGCTTACACTAAGCAGGATGCAGATTCAACACGATGTCAGTTGTTTACAACAGTATCACAACTGTTTTCAATTACGTCCTCAATTTTGCACATTGACCATACCATACTATACAGCATCCCAAGCTTATTTTACAGAGGCTAACTCCTTTCTTATTGAATGCTTCATCTGTCTTTGAACCTTTAGTATTGGAAAAGAACAATATAGAAAGCATTTAGTTAGCATACTTAGCAGTTTTAGCTGTCACTGACTGAAGCTTTCGCTGCATGAACTTAACCACCAGCATATTATGTCAACTGTAGGTAATCCAAGTTCTGTAATGGCTAAAATGAAACTTTTGGCTGCTGTCTGGTTAATACGCTTTCTGCAAGTGTCTGCACTCAGCCAAAGATAGCTGTTGGCTCAACTTGACTCTACTTTGCTTTTTTGGTTTTCCATCGGGTAAAAGTTGTGGATAGTACCTGGTACCTGTTTTTTTTTTTTTTTTTTTGGTATCACATCTAATGAAGTTCCAAGTGACCTGAGGTGATACCAGAAGGTGATGTGAAAACACTGTAGAGTGCTGATTGGTCAGAGAAAAACGTATCAACATCACGAGAGGTTGGATGTTCGGACCAAACCCACCATTTTTAAGCAGCTAATCAACTGTACACTGCTCACTGTAGCCTGTTACATTTCTGTTATTGTGTTATTAGTTATTGTACTATGCTTCTAGTATGGTAACCCCCAAAACTACGCCGTGGTGAATTACGGAGGTGCTGATGTTTCTCTGTTTGGTATACCTCCATTGTTCATGTGTGTGTCACATTGAAGATGACTGCACGATAGCTTTGTGCGTCGTCGCTATAGTAACGATACCACATTGAGGGGGTGCTATCTGCAGTACTTGGAACCAAAAGCAAGTAGAGGCAAGTCAGTACCATGCAGTGGAAAATTGCTATAAGACCAGTAGAGTGTTCTTCTGTCCAGAGATGACTTAGCTAATCACATTGCATCAATTTCTGAGTAATCCTTCAGTAGAATAATCACGGTAGAAATGCCAGACAGTTAGTGTTACCGTTTACATCTTTACTATCACTATAACCATGGCCGATTCCCATGATAAATTTCTGTGCTTAATTTCCCTCACGTTAGGTTCTATAAGGCTTCAACTAGCAACAGTCTCTCAGACACATGCTCAGCGTGTCAGTCAAAACATGGCATAAGGCAGCGACATTTTTCAGCTTCTGAAAACTTTTTACACCAAAGTTAGCGGGTATGAGCAGGTTTTTTTAAAAGCGAGTTACCCTTAAAAAAGGCGATTGACTCCTTTTACAGTCAGATGAGTTTACCTCTCTGTTCGGAGCAATGTCACATGACCACAGAGCACACACACACACACACAGACGAAGGAGAGAAACATTGAGCTTTAGCCGCTGAGCCTCTGTGTGAGACGCTCTGGTCAGTGATTGTGTTTTTATAAAGGGCTGCAGCTCACTGTCATCCCAGAACACAGTGTAGCTGCTGTTGTCTAGTTTAATGGCACCTTGCTGGACAGGTGACAGGTGTGTCGACTGTCTCTGAAAGATGGTATAGCACGGGAAAAAAATGAATCTGCTATTCCTTTGTTTACAGAGTGCACATGCAGCAGGCAAACCCAGTGTAGTGTGTTGGACATGTTATTGTTTAAATGCAAACATTCACTTGCTGAAATGATTTCAGGTTGTAATTTAATTACTTTTTGAACATTTTCAGCGTATTTTAATAATACCGTAATATTATTGATTACTGTGATCATTTTCGTCACTATAATCATGATATGAATTTCTATACTGTTTCATGTCTTAAGTGGATGAAATTTGAACAGCTTCTCTTTGAACAAATTTCAGACTGTACAAAAGTTCAAATGCAATTTGTCACCAACAGCAGGACCTCAGAGGTGTGGTATACCTGCTAAATGCTGCTGAAATCAAGCATTTCTTTGCCCCAACGTTGGTCTTTGTGTGTTGACACACACTGACATCATTCATTGAAACTCGAAGCTACTGCTTTTTTATGCATGTACATGGGTTCACATAGGCTACCCAGTTATCTTGATCAAAATCAAACACTTTACTAAGTCAGGAAAGTGACTTTGAAAACAATTTTCATTACTTGAAAGATAAAGGATTCATGCATGTGTCAGATCCTGCAGGTGACATGTGGGGAGTCTGTTTATGTGCCACCCTGACATACCCCATGTTGGGAACATGAATGTAAAACAAGGCCTTGGTGCAAAATGGGTAATGCATTTCGTACCTAATGTGATCTGTTAGAGTGGTTGAAAGTAACAAAGGTAAATAGGATGAAAAGAGGCAAGATGAATCAAGGTGTTAGTCTAAAGAATATCCAGTACACCAACACTCTGAGCAAGAACATTTTCATATTCCTCTCCTAAACCTCTCTCACTTTTTTTCTGAGGTTTGCTTGTACAAGTGGGATTCACTGAGCTCTGATAATTGGACAAATTTGTAAATCGCTTGTTTCAGCCTGATGAATGCCACCTGTTCATTAGGAGGTGCACAATTGTGAGATTTGATATTTAACATTTAACAGAGTCAACGCCCTTAAAATCGCCTTCAAAGGCAACCTGTTCTGCTCCAGTTGTGGGCAGTTTCATTCACAAAAAGATAACCAATTCTAAGTACGAGTAAATTGGTGAATGCCACAAATTTTCTTAAATCGCTCATATGTGCAACATATGAACAAATCTGTATGAGTGGTTCATGCATGAGGCCCATTGACTTCCATAGTTTGGAAACTTACCTCAAAGAAACACTGTTTGGGGCTGTAATGACTCCTGTATGCACAGAAGCTAAGTTTCTATAGGTCCCTTTTGGGAACAGTATGCTGTCCCAGACATGGTTTGCATGAGAACAAGTAATGGAAGTGACACAATCATTTTCTTTTTCGCCAGTTTAATTTTTGTGTTTTAATTTCGTCGCAAAATTGACATAGTGTTTTTCTCCAAATAAGATACCATTTAGATTTTATCTCTTGTGTATTGTTTTTAATTGCTCAGCTGCAGGTCAGTCAGAGTAAAATGCTCAGTTAAGTGCCATGAATTACAAGCAGAAGTGTTTATTTTGCAATGCTGAACATGCCACAGATTGTAACAGACACTGTATGTTTTGGGATTGCTATTTCTGTATTGGGCCACAGAAGTTGTTAAGTCAAGGTCAGTCGTGCTCAGTGCATCTGTCCTCTCCTTCTGCTGTACGTGAGAAAACCTTTCATTCAAGCGTATATTCCCTGTCATGGTCTCCCTCACTGCCATATAATTATATTCCTGAAGCAATTCAGAAATTGTTACAAATGTCAAAATATCTGACAGAGCTTTCATTTGAAGCATCTGATAAGTTGGGCAGAGCTTAGAGGATAGGTTGAGAAAAGCAGGTTCAGTCCTGTGTGCTGGCAGTGTTATTTTCACTTCTATTGCCAAGAGGGCAGCCTAGTTCAGGGACAGGTTTTTAAACGTAGGATGCTTTGTTAGGCAAACAGGTGTAGCAACAATATAAATTAAAGCTGTTGCATAAATGAATAGGGTATGACCTGTATATTATCATGTAGTTTTAGCAAAGGTATACAAAAAATCTTAGTGAAATCAACTTCAAAAAATTGTTACTGTCACATCAAGACATTCGGTGAAATTCCTGTAAAACCTGTAGCATTGTTGTACTGGAAAAATTAACTGGGATTACATCGTTGCTTTGTTGTCTTCACACACTTTACCAACAGGAATATTTGTTACAGAGCATATGACTAAATCAGGTGGCTCCTTAACTACCAGTAGCTCAGAGAATATCGTATGTATGGTATGTATGGTATGTATGTACAAACCATGGATGCATAGTATAAACTTAAAGCAACACAACTTCATACATACCCATACATACCAGCTTCTGACACTTCTAAGTCAAAGACTTTGTTTATATCCAATCTGTTGTAGGCAACATGCAGTGATGATGACTCTTCTGATAACAGAACAGATATAAACCTTTCCAACAAACAGAAAATACAGTATGTTGCCATGTATGAAGTGAGTTAAGCCGTGAGCTTCAACTTGAGCCCTGTTGTTTGTTTTTGTTTTTTTTAGCCCATGTTTTACATTTTTGAAAATTCAGTATACTGAATTAGCTATTTTAAGTTTATGTACCACTGGATATACTGACAACTATCACTGGATTAGTTACAGAGGAGCTTTTCTATGATTTCCAATCTGATTTAAGGATGTTTATTTGCAATGGTGTTTAATGTTTGTGTTCAGGTTTGACTGAATCATGGCTCAGATTTTTGTCTGATGTGAGTTTCAGATGTTTTTGGTACAAAATGTAAGTTTTGGATATTGATATTTAAAGACTTGTTAAAGATCTTATTTCTCTGATTTGGAGTCAGTTTGAGTGTTTTGATACAATTTATGAACAAATGTAACCAGTAATACAAGAAATGAGAAGCTCTCACCTCCTTTTATAGCTTTCAGTAAAAAAGGTTGGAGACCCCTGGTTTAAATATTAAACGAATTCAGTAATTTCAGGCTGATGAGTGTGCTTTTGTTCTCCGCCACGCTTTTATATCTATGAATATGGCATTTTACAGTTGTTGTCTGTTGTTGTTACTGACAGTGTCTTTCCCTGTTCTTGTGTGTTGTTACAGGGACCAGTTATTCCCCACAAGAAAACTCTCACAACCACAGCTCCCTTCATAGCTCCAACTCACATTCTAATCCCAGCAAGACCTCAGACACAGTAAGTGTTGCCTCTGCCTGAGCACAGAGGCAGATGATGCACTGAACATAGTTTTTCCATCACAGTTTATAATACATAGTTAATTTTGTACGGGACAGTCTTGATTGTTTCTTGGCAGCTGCTGCTGTTCAGTAGTTTCACAGTTGTTGCATCTTCTTGACGTAAAGATCAAAAGCGTTAAGATACACCACTGCTTAGATAACAATGATAACATCATGGAAAAAAATGTTATATTGTCAGAGCAAAATTAGGCAAGTGGATTACATTTCTTACATCGTTCTCTTTATATTTTCTCTCTGTTTATTTAAAATGTTATGTTATTAACATAAATTAAAAGACCATTCCATCAAAAGTTTTTTAGTTGCTTTATTACATGCTTGTGCCAAAAATGCCAGTTGAATTATTTTTTTCTTCACTTTACATGTTCACTCTGTCAGTTTATTAGGAACACGTAGCTAAAACTGATGTAGTCTAATAGAAAAGTCTGACAGTAAATCCTTCATGTTCCTGAAATAAAAAATAAAGATTCCCTCAAAGATAAAAAAGAACCAGCTAAAGCTGTCTGCTTTCAACCCCATGTCTCTTTTGTACATTTCAGGTTACATTACAAGCGCTTGCATCAGACCCTCTAAACACACATGCACACAATTGCTTTCTGTCTGGTTGGCCTCATAAAACCAAAACATTGGCTCCTTTTTTCAGCCTTACGAACCTGGTGACGACTGGTCAGAGCACATCAGCTCATCCGGGAAAAAATACTATTACAACTGCAGGACAGAGGTGTCCCAGTGGGAGAAGCCCAAAGAGTGGCTGGAGAGGTAGCTATAAATCCTTCTACACAAACCACTTGATAATGCACACTATATTTTATTTGAACCGATGTCAGATAAACATGGGTTACATGGCTAATATCTGCTTGCATGCATACTTGTATCTGTGTTTGACAGAGAACAGAGGCAAAAAGAGGCAACAAAGACTACAGTTGTCAACAGTTTCCCCAAAGACAGGGACTACAGAAGGGAGGCTATGCAAGCTTCGGCAGCCCCTACTGGTTCTAGTAAGTCATACACTATTCAAACACATTTTCTCCTCGCCAGTTTGCAGTGACTGATCTTAATGAATCACTCATTGTTTGTTTACATTTCTGTAAATTTTCTTTGTTGGCCCATCCGACATATGAAGTATGAGCGTTCTCCATCTTTGTTTCCATCTCCCTCAAATCTGCCTCTAAACCCTTCAGCTTAAGCATTGTTGTGATTGGTTAGTCAATGATGACTATTGTTGAGCTGACCTTTGGCTGATGAATGCTAATGAACTGCTTACCAAAAGACTGAGACTACCAATGGCTGAACCATGCATGCTGCTGTGGCTTTAAACAATGTACTGTGGCTGTGCGCTAAAACTAATCTGGTGACCCAACTGACTGGACCATGTTGGACCAAATCCATTACAGTCTTAAAGTCAGGCCAAGTAGTGTTTACTGTTGAGAGATGAAATGATAGTGAGAGGGTGAATTATTCTAATCAGTTGTCTGTTGTTCTCATTAGCATAATTTTAAACATAATTTTTACGTGTGTGTGATTAGGGCTGTCAACGAATGTTCTAAATTTGATTATATAATCGAATTTTAAAGAAAAACTGACTTCAGATTGTGAAAATTAATATTTGATTACGGAAAAAAAAAAGCAGCACTACCGCGGCTGTCTGCCTCATGACTTTTTGTGTGAGTCTAGACCTGCACTGAATGCACTGCATGACAGACATTGAAATGTAGGTCAAGCTGAAACGAGCAAATAATTCAACAACTGTGTGGTAATGATTGAATCTTAACTTGGCCACAGAAAGAGTGGTTTGCCATCTAAAAAGACCCATTTAAAAATAGTTTGGATTTTGTTCAGTCGACAGAAAAATTGTGTTGAGTGGTATGCAAATTATATAAGTTACAGTAAGCGTAGCCTACCATTCTAGCACTACAGCAACGTTGGCGCACATCTTAAATATGCACCCAAATGAGCACCTGTACAAGGAGGTCTGTCTCTTGTTGTATTGGTTTGCCATTGTCTTTTGGACATCATGCACAAACATAGATATTCAAATGGTTCATACCTATGTTTTGTTTTGTTTCTACGGACTGGTTTCAACTTAGACAGCGCTACTGTGACTACAGGAGAGACTAAAACTGTCTGGAAATAGTGAGCCAACAGTGAGAATTGTATTATAATTTAGTCTATTAGATTTCATTGCAGAGCCACAGGTCACTTGAAATTTGCCTCACAGTTGTAATTAACTCACCTCCGTCCAGCTCTCTCTCTCTCTGTACAATTGTTGGCCATGGATCATCATCTACCATTTCATCCAAATTTAGCCTTTCTCCTCTGTTCCTTTGCTTTTTGAAATAAAATCAATAATTAGCATTAGGCAAACGGTTTGAAATGGACATCCATTTCTGTTTTAGTACCTTGTACAGTGGATTCATAGTGACACAATTCTGATTGTAGTCTCAGTGTTGTGTTGTCCTGTGTATTTACTCAGTCAGTCAGTATGTGCTGCTATCTGGCTGTCAACATGTGTGTATCCTGGTGAAAATAGCTGTTATCTGTAAGGAGCTCTTTGCATGTTTCTACAGTCTTATGGTCTGTTTCCGTCTGTAGTTGTTCTGACACACACAGAGCACTCAGCATTGTATCACACTCGTTGCCTAAAATTAAAGGTTTCCTCAGGTACAATCTTCTGTCGTTTTCAGCTTCTTCAGTCACAATTTTCATTTGGAATTATCATTTTTGCATTTAATTTCCACAAAAAAAAATCAAAAAATGATGATGATGCAATTTTTATCATATCACCACAGTGCTTAATTTGTGGAATATGGTGACACATTTTACCTTTTTTATAATTTAAAAAAAAAAAAAAAAAACGGCAGCTCCTGCGATTTAGATATTGCACTTAGCCATATTCAGTATGGTAATATTTTGATTAATTGTCCTAATTATAGACAAGAGCCGGAGCTTGATCCACAATAGTGTACCAATCGACCTGAGGAACTTCTTACAAGTATTCATTCAGTTTAGTTAGACTCTTGGTTGGTTGTCAGTCCTTAAATGTTTTCATTTTGACTACATCAGGGCTGGACGCTTACTTCTTTCCAATGTGCTCCTAAGTTGAAAAATTTAGGAGTGCATAAATAACTTATTTCACAACAAAAAGCATAGAAAAAGAAAAAATTCAGCCCAAGCAGCCTCTTAGTTGATAAAACAACAACAATGACACGGACACTGCACTGAACCAATGTTGTTCATTGATGAAGTCACGTGACCCACTCGTCTGTGCAGTCCTACTGTGAACTGCTGGCTGAGCTCAAAGCAGGTCAGGTGACCTGCTTACAAAAGCAGCATCCTTCTGCATAAGTCAGTGAAAATTTGCGTGTGGAAGTGAAATATTCATTCAGTGACACTGGGGTTGGAAACATATACAGGTTCACTAAGCAATGATGTTGGTAATCATTAACAGAGCAGAGTAGAAAACATTCAGCTACAGTTTCTCATTTAGCCGATGCTGAGTGCCAGTTTCGGTGGTTAAAATGACAAACAGCGGCTGTGGTATGTCACATCAGCTGTCACTAATTAATGTTAATTCTGTCAGTAACTTGATGACAGCCCTAAATTAAACTTGGCTGTTGTTGGTTTGTGTGCTCTCTGCACACCCCTGTCAGTATTTATCAAAGATGGTTTGTGAGGGATGAAGCTCCACTCTGTAACACCATTGTAAAACCATAAATGAACTGTGTTTCTTAAGTTCCAACAGAGTGAGACATCTTCTTTCTAGTGCAGGGGTCTGCAACCTTTCCTATTAAGAGTAATTTTTGGCTCCTCTCCCACAAATAAAAATCATCTGAAACCACAAAACCTACTCGACCCTTAAAATGAAGATAACACAGCGTTATGCATTATTGCATTTATGAAATGATAGAACTACAAAAAAACTGTTGACATTTTATTGCTGTTTTTACCTGTTATAACAAAGAAAAACACAAAACTCTTATGAATACGAGAAAAAAACACTGGCATGTGTATGCCTACTTCTAAATAAAACACAGAACTATGCAGGCCTATTTGAGTAGTTCTCTTATTTGTCAAGGATTAAATTCAGAATTAAGAGGGAAGGAAGAGAAATTAAACTCTATTTTCCTCTGAGAGTTTTCTTCATTCACATTTATCAATGGGTTAGCTTACCGCGGGTCCAAAACTCAAGATTAGCCACCTATTGGCAGCAGGAAGAGGCGGCAGCTATTTTGTAGATTGTATGAATAATATCTGTAAATAAAAGTCCATATTTTAAATTAAGTAATTTATTTACACCCAAATCTTAGATAAGACGATACATTTGGTAATGATTGCAATGCTGTTGGGCTCGTGTATGCTTTGAGACATATTTTGAGTTCTGGTATTGAGCTGGCTTTCCGATCCCTCCTTTATAAGGAAAAATACATTATTTCATACATTTTCATTGTTCTCGTAAAGTTCTTTATGTGCTTCTAAATTTTTTAACTTGGGAGCTCAAATGCTCCTTGGGGAAAACAGTGTAGAGCCCTGACACTGCGTACCCAACCACCTAGAAACTAATGATAGTGGAAGGGATTACTCACCTCCAGCACACACCTTTTCCTGCTAGGTAGTTTTTACTGTTAGCTAAAATTCCATTAGAGGAACAATAATAAGTAAATGATGGATAGTGTTTGATTTTGTGTGTGGCTACAACTTTTGATCAGTGATCCCAGAGTAATACTTCTTTCACAGCGATTTGCTGGACAATGCTGAATTGCGTGTCAGTAAATAACAGGGTCATCAGAGAAGTAGAACCAGGCTCGAATTTTGCCAGACAACTCTTCCTGTTTTTTGTCTTAAGTCTTGTGAAAGAGTTTCATGTGGGACCATAAACCTTTGAAGATGATTCTTGCTCAGCCAAGTATTCTGAAATTTTGTATGTATTTTGAATTAGATATGCCACAAAGAATGAACAAGGAGACTACATCCTCTAGCACAAACAACGCTGCTGGCCTGGCTCCTTTCAAATGAGAGGGCTGCGTTTTTTTTTTTTTCACGCAGGGCTTTTGGTTGTCTGAACTAGAACCCAACCCATTTATCAGTTGGCCAACTTTATCGGATGATATTGGCCTATCACAGATATATTGATATTGACGCATATATTCTCCAATATGCGCTGGTATGAATACTTTTATTAAGAAGCAATAGTGCAGTGGAAATGCATTTCATGTATATTTGATCTTTTGTTTTCATTCAAGTTATATATACACATATTTGTTCTTATGTTTTTTATTTATAGTTATTTTATTTAATTCCCAGTGAAATTTACAGTTTCAGTGCACTTATGTCATTTTCTACAATAAAGTATATTGTTAAACTGTAAAATATCATGTTTTCATTACATATCTTTTTATAAGTGTTTTCATATATCGATATATTCATATATATTTTCATATATCGATATAGTAATTTTCTTACTCCCTAGTATCTGTATTGGCCCCAAAAATCCAATATTGGTCGGGCTCTAGTCTGAACATGGCCTGAGGGTGTGATTGCAGTCCAAAATGGAACTGATGTTTGCATGAGACTGTTAGTCGATTCCTTATACCACATTTAATGAATATACAGTATTATCAAAAAGGACCTACATTGATTTGTGAGACTGCCTCTGCCTCCTGAAATGACATCGTCCTTTCTGCTGACTTCACAGAGTCAGCCCAGGTGGAGAAGCCATCAGCGACCCTTGCCACCCAGTCCCAGTCATCATCCTCGGGCTCAGGGAGCTTGAACCCATCATCAGGGCCCCCTGGATCGTCAGCGTCCACGGTGCCTGTGTCTCCAGTTCTGCAATCTCCCGCCCCTCCGCTACTCCAGGACCCCACCCTGCTTCGCCAGCTTCTCCCAGCACTTCAGACTGCCCTGCAGCTCAACAATGCCAGTGTGGACATGGCAAAAATCAACGAAGGTAAGAAAAACACAGTTCTAAGATGCTTATGATTCATATATACATTCAACCAGTGTCAACATTCAGACTGCTGCAGTGGTTACATTTGATGAGCAGTAGTTATAGGGAGATGGTTTGAAATTATATGCTGCACTGCTGTCAGCTATTTGTCTGACTGCTCAGGCTTTGACATGACATGTTAATCTGTCCTGCTGGTCTGAGCACAGTATTGAATCATATCTCTGTGCTGTGTGTATTGCTGTCTGAATGTGTGGATGAAGACTCCCTCATGGCTGGGACTTGTTTGTACAGCAGATCATCTCGCCATGTCTCAAGGCAAAAATGTTAATAGCTGTTCAAACTGTCACAATGGCAGGTGGGATGAAAAGCTGGCTCCAACAGAGTGGCAACACAGTAATGGTGGATATAAATGGCCTGCAGACTTATCCCACTTAAGTTTGCAGGCATGAGAAATAGTCAGACAGGCTACTTCCACACTACTATGTTTTCGTTTTAAAACACATTCCTCCTGCCATCCACACAACTCCGGAGTTTTTGAGCTCCGAAAACAAAGAGTTTTGGAAACGCTGCTGGACCCGTTTTTAGTTTGAAAACTCCAGGGTTGTGGTGTTGTTTGGAAAGGTTAAAATGGAGACCTTTGGAAATGATGATGTAAACACCCGCGGCCCCTCCCTTATCGGGTCTTATGAGCCTCAATTATCAGTGGTGAATGCAACATGAATAACGAATTACAAGCGTTACTGACCTTGTTTTTGTTCTAGCAGCTGTTGTGCAGTTCAATTCTTCCTTTTAACGCTACTGCTGTCTTTGCTGTTCCTCGTTGGTAGTATTTTGTGTGACTAATCAACTGGAGAGTAGAAAATCTACTTCCTGTGCCCAGGAATGGTCTCATGAGATGTGCGTTTTCAGGTGTGTTAGTCTGGACGGGGATTGTTTTTGATACAGAGCTAAAATGGTTGTCTGGACAGACATCGTTTCCATTTTAAAACACTGTTTTAAAATGAAAACGTAGTAGTGTGGACGTAGCCACAGACGGCTCATCCAGCTGATTTGTCTAGCAGGTGTTTATGTACATGGTCAGCGCTCTGCTGTTATGTACGCCCATAATAATTAAGCAACTGTACATCATCATAACAGCTCTCTGAGTCTTGGTGGAAAGGTAGTGCTATTGGCAGTTTTTTGTGGGGGCAGACATACAGCACGTTGTCATACGCAGCACGCTGTCATGCGCACCCTGAATGACAGGCACACAGAGGGCCAGTAAAGAGACTGACTGGGCCGGTAAAAACTTGAAGGACATTTTGATGGTTCACCAGGATTTGTCGCAGTTTGCACGATGGCCAGTCCTACTCCAGAGCCTATTGTTGTACCTGGGTGGTGTATATCAATATATTAATCTAATGTTAGGTAGTTAAATCCTACCTTTCTCTCTCTTCTCTTTCTTTTCTCATCTTTCTCTCCCTCTCATCACGGTCAGGTGTTGCCACATTTGCTTCCTCAGTGGCAACATGTTAATTTTGTTTCACCATCGTCTGTCCAAGCTAAATGATGTCTTCTACTTGGCACATTTAAATAGGTCACATTTCTGATTTGGACAAATTCACTGTGATGCAGTACAGAAACCATTCTAGTAGCAGAAATTAGTACAGTATGTCAGTGCTCAGGGTAACGGTGTGTCTGTTTGCTATTTTGTAGTTCTCACAGCTGCTGTCACACAAGCTTCATTACAGTCGATGCTCCATAAGATCCTCACTGCTGGACCATCGGCTTTCAATATCACTACTATCCTCTCTCAAGCTGCTCAACTCTCCAACCAAGGTAAGTGAAGCCCGCGCAGAAACATCTGTTCACAACTGTGTGGAGATATAGTCAGTTAGGTGTGTTGTATAATTTTGGCTGACGAGCAGAGTTGAACTTATGGGTTTCCTGTATGTTTCCTGTGAGTTAAACACTTCTGATTAAGTTGATATCATCAGGTGTAAGAAAGTCTGTTTCCTGACAGTTACAGTTTAAGATTTCACTGGTATTTACTCATGCAGTTCTGTAAGTATTTGAACACGCATTTCATTTATTTTTTGTTCTGCTCAAGAAACATTGATCAGCCAAGTGTCCAATTACATTTGAACCACAAAGTTTTGGGTGCTATGTGTTAAAAGAGCTACATCTCTCACTCATTTCTTTCTGTACTGATGTAAACCTGCTCAAATTAAAGCTGAGACATGGTTCTTTAATATAGTCTCCATTATTTTATTTCAATATATGCGCTTCAGCTCAGAGCCTGTGGAACAGAAAGCGTGATTGTCCAAATACTTACGGCCTGGACTGGAGAGTGGTAGTTTCCTGCTGGATATCGAATTTAGTGGATTGTATCGATGTCTGTATTTTTGTTGGTGTGTCTCCCAACAGCTCAGCAATCGAACCAGTCACCAATGTCGTTAACATCAGACGCCTCATCGCCCAGGTCCTATGTTTCTCCGAGGATCAGCACACCACAGACCAATGCTGGTCCTCTAAAGCCCCTCCTCAGCACGCAGCCTGTCATATCACAGACAAAAGTAAGACAACAATCAACAGTGTCCTCAGTAACAGCATAGAGATAGTTGCAACAAGTAGTAACATTTTCCTCTCGGAAAATAACTGTCACCAACAACAACTCAACGCTGAAATGGATAACATTACTTTGCTAGTATTGTACATGCTGAAAGAAGGTAATGAAGCAGGAAGTAAACGTTCTCTTGTGTCACACTGAAAAAAAGTGATTGAGATTTCACTCATGCTTTTCACTGAAGCCTAGTGTGTATGGCTGGAGTCTAAAGTCTCAGCATATACAAGAAAAGAAAATTAAATTATACAGATTTATTGCAAATGGAATCAGATACATCCTTTTTTATTAAAAACAGTATTGTATTGTGGAACATATTGAATAATGTGGTGTCCTAACCAGACATTTTGAATGGAAACGGAGATCTGTATAAACAGATTTCTTAACTGATGCTTGTTAATGATTAATGGAACAGGCTCTGATGAAAAGCTGGACAAAATATTTTTTTTAATATCTGTAATCTGTATCTTGTGTCTTGATGACATGTTTTGATGAAGTGTTTCTAACTTGCTGCATTCAGGTGAGCACGCCAGCAATGAAGCAGGCATCTCATCCCCAGCCCACATCCCAACAAACCCTCTCCAGCGATAAGCAGCACAGTCATGATGCCACCACGGCCTCCCCACGCACCCTGCAGCGCCAAGGGTAGGTACAGCCACACCACCTGCTCAAGTTAACAATAATAAGTACAATGAGCAGTGAAATAAGAGACAGCTGTGGGTAATATTTGCTGACATTTGAGGACAGGTCCTGAGATATCATGGAATATGTCTACTGTTTATGATATATAGATAATTATTGTTGTAATTTAATGGTAAAGCTTAGTCTGTCGTCGCGCCCCCCCCCATGCAAATTCTCTGAGCAGTACATCAGTGTTTAAATATTTAAGACATGACCTGAAAAAACATAAACATCTATGTGCATTGATTGGGTTTTCTGCATCAGCACTACGTCGGCACCATCTGCTGGTCATTAATGGAACAACAGGTGTTTCCCTTCATTCATGGAAGTCATGCATTTGTTTGAGGAACAATTTCCTAAAGGGAGACTATTTATAAGTGTGTGAGCTGGATAAGAGATGTTTATTTAAATTAAGTGAGTGTGGATATATTAACTGATTTTCTTTGTGCATTTGGTGGATGCAGACATAAATTCACATAAATATTAAATCACATATGGCAAAGTTCTTGAGTGTTGCTGATTCACTGAAGATCCACACTCTACTTATTAGCTCACAAGTGTCATAACTAGGGACGCAACTAATAAATATTTTCATCATTGATTCATTGGCTAATTATTTTCTCAATTCACTGATTAGTTTTTTTTATCTATAAAACAACAGAAATTAAAATTCATAAATCCCAGAATCCAAAGTGTCTTAAAATCTTTAAATTTTATTTTACTTTTTTTTTTAATTAATTAATTTATTTTATTTTTTTTTATCAACAATCAAAAACACAAAGATGTTCAGTGTCCTTTAATCTTAGATCAGGAAAATTAATTGACAAGTCATTGTCGCTGTAGACACAACCGACTCCTGATGTTTTAAAACATCATCTCACTCAGACTTACTGGGTTTCCAGCCAAGCAGCCAAGCATTTGGCTGTTATGTACCTTTTTAGTTTTAAAGTACATTTCTTCTGCTACGTGTGCTCCTGGCGTCCGCATGACTGAGTTTTCAAGACTGTAAAACAGAGACTTTTGGAAACTCTGCTGGAACTGTGTGTTTTAGTCTGGACAGGCAAAAATAGACCTTTGGAAACAATAATGTAGACACCCACAGTCGCTCTCTGATTGGGTCTTATCAGCCTCGACTACCAATGGTGAATCCGGCATAGATAACGAATTACAAGTGTTACTGACCTTGTTGTCTTTGTTCTAGCAGCTGTTGTGTCGTTAAATTCTGCATTTTAATACAACAACATTCTTTGCTGTTACTACTACTACTAACTAATCAACTGCAGAGTAAACAATCTGCTTCCTGTTTACACCGGCTCGCACATGCCCAGTGTTTGTGAATGATCTTCTGATGGTTTTCAGGTGTGATTGTATGGATGGATTTGATTTCTGATATGGATGTAAAATGCTCCTCTGGACGGAGATTGTTTTTGTTTTAAAACGTATTAGTGTAGCTGTAGCCTAACACCAAGTTGTCCATTTGACACCTGTCCATTTTCACCATGTCCACCTTTTTAACCAGTGTTGGTGTCTACATCAGCTGTATAACGGCTCACATTTTATACATCTAACTGCAACCCAAAGTGTCTTTTGGCCGTCAAATCTATTTCGACTCTATTTGGTTATCAGCTTCTTAACATTTCCTCTGAGAACAAGTTGATTAGTCCTGTTTGTGTAGGGAAAGCAGTTTTAGAAAGCTCAGGTCTGGAGGATAACATTCTTCTTCGTCTGTTGATTGCAGCAGTCAGAGGAGTCCCTCCCCGGGTCCCAACCATGTCGGCTCTAGCAGCAGCAATGCATCCAACTCTGCCTCCGCTCCCCCCACTGCCTCAGCAACCCGGCCCTCCTGCTCCTTCACCCCCACTCTTGCTGCTCACTTCAATGAGAATCTTATCAAACATGTGCAGGGTTGGCCTGCGGAACATGCAGAGAAACAGGTTTGTACCACCTACATGTTACCTGCACTGACATGATTGAACTGGAAATATAATAGTTTTTGTGCTGGTTCTGGTTCGTCATAGCAACAAGTATTAAAGCTCAATTTTGTGTGTGACAAAAACTGATCTTAAAGGCATCAAGACTACGTGAAGAGGCTCACACCATGGGGAGCATCTGCATGTCTGAGAACTGCACCGAGCTGAAAAACCTCCGGTCTTTGGTCAGAGTCTGTGAAATTCAAGCGACATTGCGTGAGCAGAGGTGAGAACACAGTTTTACTGTTAAGACCTGCAGCTGTTGACGTTTGGAGTAAACCTCAACACAACTAATTGTCGTCGTCTCCATCTCTCCCACAGGATACTGTTTCTGAGACAGCAAATCAAAGAACTTGAAAAGTTGAAGAATCAGAATTCTTTCATGGTCTGAGAACTTCTGGTTTGCGAGTTGAAGCGAGCGTCGGGGGGGGGGAAAGGGGGGAAAAGACCCATTGCACATAGTTGGAAGCTGGAGGGAGATCAGTTGTTCAGTTCCTCTTGAGCCCAGTCTTAAAACACACACAGGAGCGGCAGTCGGTTTGCCTTTGGACCGTTGGGCTGGGAGAACCAAGAGGGAAAACATGAAGAGCTGTTGTGGGAGGGTTGGGTGATTTACAAGTTTTGTAAAAAACCCTCAACGGAAAAAAAATGTAGATTTCTTGTAGATGTTATTATCTATGTTGTAAATATGTTTTGTAGATTGAAGCCATGGAAAGCCATGCCTATCAAAGCTTTTGACATCCAAACTAATCAACGCCTAGGCGGCTACATTCATTAGCTAGCCTTTCCTTCATGTTAACTCGTCTGCAGACTTAAAGCTTCATTTTGTCAGTTCATAGATCATTGAACCATTGAGCACGTGTGGCCTGCATGTAAACGGATGGAGGATGTTTGAAGCCATTTATTTACACAGAAGCCTAGCATAAAGCATAACACACTGGTGTCAAAGTAGTTCTTTCCCTCAAATCTTGGTTAAAGTGATGACTGTCTAGATTCTCTCCCTGTGCCCTCTCTGGGCGAACTGTAACATGTACTCAGGCGTGGTAAACACCCCCTCTCCGCAGGTCTGTCATGTCCGCTCACAGTGGTTCAGTGATCTATTTGCAGCTTCTGGTGGCCCTGCGTTTCCCAGTCTGAAAAAAACAGTGCCTGGTGGTGTGGTGGAGTGAGTGATTTAAAAAAACAAAAAAACAAACAAAACAAAACAAAAAAAAATTAGAGATGTGATGGCGTGCTGCTTTGGACCATTCCCACTACCCTCCCCTGGCCTCAGCCCTGCCCTGTCCTGCTGCACCCTCTCCTGAGACACCAACACTTCACACCTTCCTCCTCTGTTCTTTTTTTTTTTTTTTTTTTCCAACTTTTTTTGTTCCTCTTTGTCCCTCTCTGACTTTTTAAGCTGAGGTGGTTCCACTGGTTCATTCCTTTGTACAGTCGCTAACATAACAATGAAGTTTTAAGAAGAGGACGCAGAATAAAAAGGTTTTATTTATAAGAGTTGTAGTGATGGAACGGTAAATCACTATGATATCCATGCATTGCATTTTCATTTGCACCAAGTTCAGGAGGGGGATCAGAGGAGGTTAGAGGCAGATGTGATGTGGATCACCTCTTCAGTCAGCACAGGGCAACAAGAGGTCACAAGGTCAAATGTGAAATGTATGTATTGTAATAAACATATTAAACTGAAGTGAGCACTGGTTATTTTATTGGAATATTAGGTTTGGTTCATACGCTAGTGCCTTGTTGAAAGTCTTAAGCCTCATTCACGTCTTCTTTTATCCGGTTTGACCAACAACAGTAAGATCTTCAACAAGCATGTCGTGCACAGGGTTGTTTTTCAAGCACGTCCCATCCCTCTCTTACTTGTTCATCCCCCACTGATGAAGAGCAGGGTCCTATGCTGCAAAGGCCTGTTTTTTTCCACCATACTATCTATTGAGTCTATAACTGAGCTGCACCACACATTCAGTAAAGGTGACCACATCATTGCTTTGTATATTGTTTCCTGAAGTATATTGACAAATGAAATAAAATATGCCTCTCCAGGGCCATGTTGTTCTTGGGTTTTAGCTTCAGTTTGTCTCGTCTTGAGTTCAAATAGACATGTTCTGAATGGGTTCAAGCTGGGACAGGTTCAGTCAATCAGACCTTATTTCTATCGCACTTTTCATACAATGTAACACAAAGTACTTTACATAATACAAGCAAAAAAGAAACCCACTAAAAACTGGGAAGCAAAGATATAGAGTGATGATGATAAAATACTACAACATGTACAGATGTACTGAGGTGAGTAAAACCATAAATGAAAGCTATATATTAATATAGATATTAAAAATAAAATAAAATTGAAGCCAAGATAGAGATAAAATAATAAAATGCCTAAAAGAGGAGATGTTTGGAAGAGAATAAAACTAGAAATAAAAGTAGGGTATTGAAAGGGGAACAGTCCACAAAATAATCATAGAATAAAAGGACATACCAGTAAAACAGCTTAAAATATATAAATAAATAGAAAGATGAATAAATCAAATTCATTTAAAAGCCAGACTAAAAAAGTAGGTTTTGAGTTTGCTTTTACAAATATTATTTAGCAGTGTTTTTTATGTGAGGGAGATCTGGCAGTTCAGTCTGTAGTTTCAGTATAGATGACAAAGCTGAGTGATTTCCAATGCTTTAATAATCAAAAACAAAACAAATGGCATGTTCTCTTTCTGCTGCCCCCTGCTGGTGGCTTTATGTCTCGCCCTGCAGACTGGGAGCTCTGACCTCTCTAATGTTATCAGATCAAAAATAACTTGTTCACCTTCCTCCTGTGTCCCGCTCTAGTCTCAGTTTGTAAAGCAACTTCTTTCTCCTTCCTCAGAAAGACATTTTGGTCATTTTGGTCTTAGGAATTTTAAATTTTAGAAATGTAGATAATGTGCTGTCAAGGTCCAATCTAATCGTAAAAAAAAAAAAACACCCACCACAACAATCACTTTATTTTACACCTGTTTAGGATTAGTTTATGGTTTTAACTGTACAATACTCTTCATGCATTTAGCCAAACTTGTTATGTTTTTATCTTTAAACACATAATCACGTGCTTAATCCTCAGAGTACAGTCCCTTCATATTAGCATAAATCATAGAATCAATCCAATCTTTACTCTGAATTTCTAATTACTTCAACTTAAATTTAGACGTGGCAACAAACTGTGGCAGACGCAGAAAAAAGCAAACTGATGCAGTCAAGTACAACCACAATCATAATTTTGTAATTCACCATCACTGTGAGAGCAGTGACGCCTCAGCAGAGTCAGACTTCAGCCTAAAATATCTGTATTTATAACAATACAAGACATTTATTTAATAGAAATAAAATTAAAAATATCAATTGAAAATCTGACTTCTGCATATTGTGCACTGCTTCTCTCAATGCTAAATGACGGTTGCTAAGTCTGTTTTGAGAACTTTGAGAAGTGACTACTGAATGAATTAAAATCGCAACAGTGATTAAATGTATTTATGATCTAATTGGACATTGATGTTTTCATTTTGTGTGTGATGTGAGATTTCAAGGGAAAACAGAATTATATAGCATCAAAAGCTGCAGTAGGTATATCAGGGTCATTTTCCAGGTTGGTAGTACCATCTGTCTTCGACCTACAGGGGGCAGTAGCGCCTTTATGTTTTCTCCTTGTCATGTATGGAAGTTGCAAAAAGCTGCTAAGTGAACATAGTATTCATTTTATTTTGAAAATATGCTTTTCCCAAGACACTTTTTCTCAAGATACCTACACCTATGAGATTTTACCTAAAAAATATGTATAATTTTGACATGCTTACCCAGTCAACTCCGTCTGCGTCTGTCGATTTATTGGTTAATACACAGTTTTTTTTAAATATATATAGTAATTATTATTTTATTTTTTTGTTATAGTAACGTTTATTTTTTAGTTGTGGGAGTTTTACTTTGACAAATTAAGAAAAAAAAAGTCAGACATATAGCGTTAATTTGTGTCCTGGAAAAAAGGATATCATGCTTGCCAGTTAAAAATGTGCTGAACTAACACGTTTATTTAATCTTAATTATCTACATAATTCTTCTCTGTGCATCCCTACATTTAAACTTCTGAACAGGTATATACCAGTTCACACTTTCCAATCAAGACAAAGCTTATTTATGGTAATGAAGAACAAGACATTGTATAAATTGAACACTTTTTTATACCAAACAGTTTCTTTCCTCCTTATTTCCCTTGTTAAAAAAATAAACTGCATGAAACCCTGTACTGCACTTGCAGAATAAAAATACAGAGACGTTATTCTCAGGTCAGACTCTACTGTGTGAGGAGGCATCACAGGAGCAGAGCTTGATAATCAACCTGATGATCAAACACAGTTTATCTACAAAGTCATCTCTTCATGAGGATAAGAGAACAGAGAGCTACTGGATTAAATCTCAATATATTACAAGTAAAAACAAAGCTGGATGCCATCAGTTTCCTGTCTCAAAGCACTCTAGATAAAGTCTGCATGAACGCCCGTAACCCAATCTGTAACATCAAAGCTGCTGTGAACAGTTTCCCTGTGTGTCTACCCACAGACTCGTCGAACCCCTCACTCTGATGCAGAGAATACTTGCTCCAGTATCTGAAGGAGAATAAAGTAGACCACAGAGGATGGAGACAGTCTGCCTCCTCTCCGATTCTTCAGAGACCTTGATATGGCTCACATCAAAGAGAGAAAAGGAAGCCGGGAGGTGTCAGAGGAAGTCTGTCTGACCTCAAGTGTGTCCTCATGCATCATGGGGAGTGATGCCAGTTTGTGGTTTAGATATTCAGATTTGGGATATTTGTGCAAAATCAGGTCATTTTGCTCAGTTCGGACTCCTTCAGAGACTTGTTTTGGAGCTGGGAGTTGTGTTTAGGGTTAAATTTACCATCTGAGTTAGACTTGACTTCTGCCCCATCCCCCCTCACCCTTATCTGCAGCCACCTATGGCCATCGTTGCCCCGGCACTAGGGTCCTTTTGTTAAGCAAAGTCCCTACTGTCTGTACCAGCTCACACCTACAAGTGTCTCTTAATGTGTGAAAGCAGACACCATGTGGGGTGTAATCACTCCCTAAAAGGCCACTTACACAAAATCCCCCCTGAGCTGAGAGCTTGTCGACGTTCATCCTCTCAGCATGGAAAAACACACAGTTTTGTTTTCTTACTGGTAAGTCTCATGCTTCCCAGTCTGGCGGCTGGGAGAAGGTACACCTTGTTATCCTGTCGTGACATCACTTATTTCTTCTTCTGGAGTCAGAAAAAAAAGAACTAAAATTAAAAATCCACTGATTTTATACATCAAGTTCAGCTTCTTTCTCGTGACCACTCAGCTTGTGAAAACTGTTGCATAATGTTTCCTCCAGCCGGTCTGGAGCTGGTTTCTAAAGCCTGAGCAAATAACCCTCATGATGTCACACAAGAACAGAAGGTCTAACAAAAGGTGTATGAAATTGCATTATGGGATATGAAGGATCCAGTGTTTTGAAACTTGACCCATATAGGGATTAAAAGTCTGCATATCTTGACCTCTGCTGCACAGAGTCCTTTATCAACTTGCCTCTGAACTTTATGAGACAACAATACTGTAATACTATAATTTCATGTTCATTACTGGATTTATATACATTTTGAAAAAGAAATACATACTTATTTATTTTTATAAAGGGGTTTATTACCAGTTTCTACCACCAGATGGTGATGTTTAGCCACAGGTAAAGGCACACTCTATTAAAGGGACATTTCTCATTATATTTACCCGAACAAACAAAATCCAAACATCTTATGTCAAATGCTTTATAAATCTTAATGATAGCAGCGTGTCATAGAAAACTGCACGTTATAGCACAGGATGTTTCCAGGCGTGTACCCGCGAAATTACACCCAGTATCACAGAAACTGGTGAGGTCTACAGCAAGTCAGCGGTCATGAGAATGAAGCCACTTGCAGCCTTGTCATGCAATTCTCGGTGTAGATAAGTGATGTAACGCCAGTGGTGGACTGGCGCCTCTGTGTAACTGCAGATAATTACGGTAATTGCAGCGTGTGGATTTTTCTATGTTCCCTGAAGCTGTGTGTCTCACCCTGTTGTCTGTTGGACACCGTTGACGTCTGTGGATGCTTCATTTCTACAAACATAGAGCTCTGAACGTAGAAATCCCGGGCCTTATCACCCCCCCCCCCCCCCCCCCCCCGTCTCTGGACATAATATTACTACACTAATCGACACTTTCTGCAGGTGAAGGTTTTTTTTTATCTCTCACAAATGTTTCTCAGTTTCAATTGTAAAATAAATAAATAAATAAAACTTATAAATGAACCAAATAAATCTGTACATGTGATGCATTCTAATTTTTCTTTTAATTCTGATGAAAGCAGTTGGTGCAGATACAGATCTTGTTTTGTGTTGCCGTTTAAATGGCAATTGTGTCTGGGCGCGCGCTGTATGTGTGTGTATGTGCATGCGCGCGCATGTGTGTGTGTGTGTTCCTGTGTCGTCTCGGTGGCGCCATGGATTGCTAATTTCTGTGAGCGGCTGTCCGCTCCTCCCTGCGGCAGCAGCAGCAGTCTGGTAGCCTGGAGGAAAGCGGCTCAGCGCGGCGTCAACCTGGCTGCCAGCAGGATGACACTGCAGGTAGCTGCTGCTGGCTGACTTCACTTTAACACAGCTGTTAAAATATAAAATGCAATAATGGTTCCTGGGATGACTACATACATAGAGCTATATTTCACCATGCAATTAAATCATTGCGTGAAATATCCTTTCAATTAGCCTAAATACGTCCAGGAAACTATTTTAATTCGCTTTAAAAAGCTGCCGATTTAACATTTATAACGTACATAATGTATTTCCTTTTCCCTAAATGCAGTTACTCATACAGAAAGCGATACGTTAGTATTTTTTTGTTGACAGCGCGCACTTATTTCACATTTGATACACAAACAAGCTAATATATTTGAATATATTGAATATAAAACGTCTACATATTTAATATTACAAATTACATTACTAGTAGTAGCCTTATTTATTTGTGCAAAGTCTGAAACAATACAGTCAAACGACACTGTCAGGGAGTCAGTGAAGTTTGTATCCACACTCAGTCTGTTGACCTGGTGGAGTGACTGCCTCCCGGACCAATGGTATCCAATAATGACATATGGAATATGGTATTATGGAAATGAAGGAGGATGAATGAAGGGACTGGCTTGACCTGAGACATCAAGTCAGAGATTGACAGACAGAATGAGACCGGAAAAATAGTTGATTTAGCCTAGAAAATAAAAGCATCAAGTTTGTCCCTTCAGTGAGAAATTGACGACACCTAATGTGTTATAGTGCCAATAAGTGAAACGGCTTAAAATAGTATTTGCTGATAAAGGAGAGCCTTAACCATGGGTGTAATACGTCACAGTGTGTGTTGATGTAGGCCAAGTAGACCAACAATAATGTTATCATTAATAGATAATATTAACCTGCCATTAATTAGTAATTCCTCCACCTGTGTTCAAAGTCCAAAATTCTATTGATGCATAAAGAGCTTTTACTGACGGATTTATTGCACTTCCACTTCCAATGATACATAGTGGGACCAAAACAAAGTAATGCGCTTTTAATTTTACATTATTTAAATGTTTTTTTCTTTTTATGAAACGTACAATTTGTTTAAAGTCCACTTAATTTTATTTCATTTATTCTGTTTTAAATGTTGTTATTTTTACTTTCATTGCATTGTGGGTTTTTTTTTGTGCCGTATGTTACAAAAAATTGCTTTATTTTGAAAGGAAGTACCGGATACAACGTCGTTACGTATTCTGCCAAACTTCTCTCTCGGTGGTCTGACCAATCAGGTTACAGGGGGCGGAGCTCTGACAGACCACAGCTATTTCTTCTGCTAAACCTCGTCTGTTCCGAACCTGTGAGCGGTCTCTGGTCCAGCGGAGTCGTCCGTCTTTTGCTAACTTTTCTCCGTCCAGGATTTACAAACTGATGCTTCATCGTGACCGGCAGCATAGACAGGCAGAGGAGGACCGGCGGTGACAACTTTATCTGACATTTTAACTCTCTTCAAAGGAGTATATTTCTCTCTTTTTTTTAAACTTTTGGCTTGAAGAAGGAGACGTTGGTGTTTTGCGTTTCCAGTAATGTCGGACCGCTTTTAAAAACAAGAACTTTTCTGTCTCCATGCGGGAGAGGAAACATCTCGGGGAGATTTTCGGCCACGGTGTGTTTCAGTCTGGATTGTTGAGCTGTCGTGTTTCGGCACAGGAATGCCTCGTTTCTCGCCGTAGCTCCATGTAAAGCTCTTTGTCGTCCAGCTCTTGTCGCCCAGCGGACTCCGCCGCTGCCACTGGATATACGAGGACCTTCTGCGCAGTAATTCGGTGTAAATGGATCGACAGTCCAGTTTCATTTCCATTTGGCTACAACTGGAGCTCTGTGCCATGGCTGTGCTTCTCACTAAAGGTATATATAGACTTTGGTCCGCGGACAGGACGTGTTTGTTTTAGCTTCTTCAAATCAGGCTAAACAATATTTAGAAATGATAAAACCAGATTGAACTTAAACCTCACTCAGCTGCCCTCACTGGCGACCCAAGCTCCAAAAAAAAAACAAAAACAGATTTGACACAATAATGCAAACGTATTTTAAGAAAGGGGTAATATTCTATATGCTAATATTCTTGAATTTACGTAGTGATTTAGTGACTTGTATTTACTTCAAACATACTTTTTAAACCGCCATGGAAACAACTATCATGATCCCAACCACAGTTTTTGACTTCTTTGTATAAAAGTGTTTTTATGCCCTATATCTGATTTTTTTTTCCCAGCACAAACTCCAACTTAAACTTCCAAACTCTATGAATCATTGTTATTGATAGCCCAACACACATAAATACTAAAATCCTGTCTCATCTTCGCTGCCGTGTTTCACTTCACTAAACTCATGTTTAACTCAGTTTTGAAGCTGCCATTCATACTGAGCCGGGGCTAAAAAGCTTCAGTGCTTGGCCTGTTTCTCTGCCCCCCTCCCTCCACACCACCTCAGCCCACAAAGGGGCCTCTCCTTTCTAATGAAATATTCTCCAAATGACCTGCCCGGGCCCTGCTGCTCCAATCATTCACAGGGAAAACACTGATCTGATGAATGTGGCCCTGCACTGAGAGTTGGTGCATTCAAAGAGCAGCTACCACTGAGAGGAGCAGAATATGTTTCTGAAACTTTCAGGTGGTAGTTTTAGCTCAGTTTTTTATGCAGGAGATGGAAACACAAGGGATAACTTTTGTTTCACTATAACTGCCTTGTTTGTGGAGCTGTTTCTAAAAAAGAAATTCTGTTTTCATTTTAACTAGTTTTCATGCAAAACAGTCACCAGACAAATGAAGAGTATAGAAATCCTGCAACATATTTTGAAAGAATAAAACATATATAACATGACATCAGAAGACAGTAAAAGTCCATAAATATAAGTTGTGAAAAGAGGATTGAAGTCATGTTTTGGTTTTGTTTGGGCAGGTCCTTGGCTTAGATTTATATTGTTGCAAAGTTTGTTTAAAAAAAAAAAAAGGCCATGGATGAAGTAATGAGTGGGCCTGTGTAAAAGCAGACAGCCCTAATGATAAGGTTGCTGGAAGCTCTGTAGATGGGACCCCAGTGGACCCCCCCGTCCCCGGGCAGTCCTGACCACAAGTAAAGCTTTGCGTGCAAACTGGGGTGAAAGGAGACTCCTGCGCCGCGCTCCGGCCCCCCTCACTCCCTCCCTCCCTATTTGCAGTTTCCATTTGGGTTGAAAGAAATTGACTTTGGCAAACAAACCACTAATTATAAGCTACACGGTTCCTGTTTTATAATTCAGACAAAAATGAGCATTTGCATGAAAAACTTAAATGACGGCATAGAGGCCGAATTAGTGCAAAAGTGGAATATTCCCGTGAGGTCTTTTAAGTAACCTGGCTGTTTATTGCAGGGCGTAGAGGCCGCGAACCTTTATAATAAAGCGCTGTAGGCTACAGGCTGAATTTGACTTGGCTGAATCTGGAAAACATCACCAGAAAAGTAGTATTGTTGTTGGATATGTTCTGGTATAACTGCACTAAAAATAATCAAAATGATGATGATTAGGGAGCTGAGTTAAATTAACCTCTTGATGAACCCTTTCAAGGATCTTTGAGGGTCTCTTCAGCCCAGTTTGGGACAATCCTGACAGTCATTCCTAAACTCCTAAGCTCAGGTTCAGGCAATGCTACATCAAACAATCAGCCGAAATGTGACTTGTCAGAAATGTGTTTTAAAGCTATAAGTACAACTATAATCTTGGCACACGTTTCCCTAACCCTGCCTATTTTGCCTCTATGCATTTCCAGGAGAAATAAGGTGTTACTGTGACGCCCCGCACTGCGTGGCCACCGGATACATGTGCAAATCGGAACTGAACGCCTGCTTCACCAAGGTCCTGGACCCACTCAACGCAAACTCACCCCTCACTCATGGGTGTTTGGATCCCATCGCCAATGCTGTAGACATCTGCAGCAGCAGCAGCTCGAGGGCCGCGGACGCCCTCAGTGGGGCCGTGGGCACGACACTGGAGTGCTGCCACGAGGACATGTGCAACTACAGAGGCCTGCATGACCTGGCGCACACCAGGGATTCAACAGGTAAAGAAGAAAGTTGTTTCAGGGCTGAATGACTGGCTGTCAAGATGTTTGCTTTTCACTGAAAGCTGAAATATGAAATTCGCTTTAACTGGTTTTAAAATGATTTGACTCCCTGGGGGATTTTACGATTCCTCCTCAGCAAATATTCACCATGTTCCTCTTTCCAGAAGCAATATATTGAGCTGTAGGGTTCTTCAAACACGTTGCTGTTAATGAACATACAGGCCACCCTTGCCCCCCCACCTACTTCTTTTTCTACTTCCCAGCTTTACAGAACTTCAATTTGACTTTTAATGGGGCCCAGCTCTGGGCCTGGGAAGGCAGGGAGCAGCCAGTTACCTTAAGCACTTGGAAAGAGATCAGATATATTCTTTTTTTTTTATTATGTGTGCACTATGTAATTTTCCAACTGAGTAGGTATGTGCCTTGTAGAATGAATATTCCCTGACAAGTCTGCATGTTGGGCAGAAATACTGGCTTGGAGAGTTATGAAAGGGTGCATAGAGAGGAAGGGGAGCTCTCCTGAGGGGATTTTCTGTTGTGACCCTGACCAGAGCAGACTACAGTTTATTAGCTCAAATTAATTTCTGGCTCTCGGGTCGGGACAAGGTGACTCATTTGTTTTTGGCCCTGCTGCCCTTTCTCACTTCCTCGCTCTCATCCGTCTTATTTCCTCTTTCTCTGTGGTCACTGACATCACTATAGAGGAGAAGCAGCTCTGTGAGAGCTTCTCATCAAGTATCAGTTCCTTCTGTCAAAGATTACATTTGCACTTAAATCAGTCACTACAATACATAAATCTGTGTATAATAATGTGTAACACATGAACATGCATTTGAACACATGAGTGTCTCTGTGTGTACAGATAGCCGGTTCCAGCCGGACAGCAACAACAGGAACCTGGTGACCCGGGTCCAGGAGCTCGCCTCGGCCAAGGAGGTGTGGTTCCGGGCAGCGGTGATTGCAGTGCCCATCGCCGGCGGCCTCATCCTGGTCCTGCTCATCATGCTGGCGCTGCGAATGCTGCGCAGCGAGAACAAGCGGCTGCAGGACCAGCGGCAGCAGATGCTGTCCCGGCTCCACTACAGCTTCCATGGCCACCACACCAAGAAGGGCCACGTGGCCAAGCTGGACCTGGAGTGCATGGTGCCGGTCACCGGCCACGAGAATTGCTGTCTGACCTGTGACAAGATGAGGCAGGCCGACCTGGGCAATGACAAGATCCTGTCTCTGGTGCATTGGGGGATGTACAGCGGCCACGGCAAGCTGGAGTTTGTATGACTTCCTGCTGGGAACTATATGACTCACCTCCCCACAACCACCCAGGACAGCCTCTCAATCGTTGGCTTTTGTTTTTTAACTTTAAAAGACATTCCCATGTTTTTCGTCCATTGGACTTTTGGGTTTATGTTTATGTCAGTGGCGAAAAAATACGAGACTGATCTCATGCCGTGTGGTTTTTGCTAGAGGAGCACTTTACTTGAAAATGAAAGGCAAAGCAGCAAGAAGCTGTATTTAAGCTTGAGAGAGGGCAGGACTGAGGTGGAGTGAGAGCTCCATCACTGCTCCTGAGGATCCTGGACTTTTACACTGAGCGCTGAAGGATTCCAAATCTGTCTTATTTGCACATTTGTAAAAAAAAAAAATCAAAAAAAGTTGTTGTTGCTTAAAACAAGAATTTTACACTGACACCAGGGTACAAAAAAGGACTTGTTTGAGGAGGAAAAAAAATTCAGTGTTTGACTGTAGGTGTGCACACTCCTCTGTGTACGTTTCATGATTCAAGCGTATTGTAAAGATTTTAAATATATATATATTTTTGTCTGATAAAACTGACTGGTGTGTGTGTGTCTTGTTCTGGGTGAATGTCCAACATCTCTCTGTGATCAGACTATAAGCTTGATTGTGAGTGTGAAAGAAAAACTTCCATTAAAAGTGACTTTTTATTTATTTCATGATTCACTCTTGTGTTTTTTTAACCATCCATGTACTTTACACATCACTGCTGTGATCATCGCCTTTTTCCTTTTTAGAAAGGGGCAAGTGAGACGGTCGCCCTGATTTGACAGTGAGATGTTTTCCAAGCGAGGTCTTAGTGTGGCCTTGGCATGCTCTGTGTGTGTGTGTGTGTGTGTGTGTGTGTGTGTGTGTGTGTGTGTGTGTGTGTGTGTTGTGGTCCTGCCAGTAAGGCCTTGTTTTGCAGTAAAGCTGCGGCATCTGTCTCAGTTGTTGTTGAACCCACTCCAGAGGTCAGAGGTTTTTTTATTCTGTCCTCCACCTCCTCACTTGCTGGATTTATCCTGGAAGTAGTGACAGTATTTATTTTATACTCACTTTAATGCCAGTAAGCACCTCCCCTATTCTGCCTGTCTGCTGAACACTGTCTCTCCTGTGTTCAGCAGCATGTCAGTAAAGGGGGACTTCGATATTAAATATATCCTGTTAAGTCTGTTAAGTGGTTTGGGACTAAATTCCTTTATTTCTGTTGCATTGATTTGCAGTAGCTACAGCCATGTTTTAAAATTTAAAACAAATCCTATGAAAAACCAGCAATGAATTGCACCAGCTAACAAGTACTGTGTCTGTATCAGAGCCTGATATATCTTGTGTTATTCCTTTGTGCTAGAGAAGCACATCAGCGAGCCACACTGCTTCTCTGGGTGACATGATTTGCTGACAAATGGCCTTCGCTGCCAGATCAGATAGTGTCAGGCACAACACTTGCTCATATATGAAATGACATATTTGTGACCTGTACTTAAAGAGCTATGTCTTCAGTAAGAACAAGTGAGCTTCAGCTAATACAGAAGGCTTTTCAAGGGATTTGTTGACAATGAAAACAAGTAAAATAACAATCTTAGTTATTCTTTGCTGTTAAAGGTTTAGTTCGCCTAAATTCCAAAGTGGTATCTAGCAACACAGATTTCTTTGGTTTTGTTTGCCCAGGTTTTCTGCCTCTGACATTTCTACCAACTACCCCGATACGATGTAAGTCAATGGAATCCCTTTTTTGAGGTGCTTGAACATTGTTGTTGTATTTGAAGAGTTAAGCAGCAACAGGTCTTTCCAGAAACAGTATCCCTGCCCCTCATTGGGACTATTTCTTTGGTAGAAAGTAGTTCCAATTAAAACATACGTGGATTACCCACAGGATTGTCATATGTAATTTGAGCCTTTAAGGATAAATGGTCTATAGAATAACTTAAAGGGACACTGGGCAGAATAATAAATTTATGTTATAATGTCATAAATGGTGCTCCACCAATTAATGGAACAAAGTATTTCTAGCCAAAATAGGAGGCAGCCACTTCCTGTCTGAAATATTGCAAAATGTGCAGTGCAAACAGCAACAAGTGGAGCGGTAAAAGCCTGGTTCTGACGGTTTGTTTGGAGCCGGGGGTTTAGGTTTCTGTCGTGCTCATTCCTCGGTCGTTTCTAAACTCTAGCTGAATATTTACATTTCCAGGAGACCACATGTCGCAGTAATCATGACAGGGCCGCAGCAGTTGGCGTATTATGCACCGTGTGCGTCACACAAAGCTAGAGACGGGAACGCTCGGGTTGAAAAGTTCACACCCTACACTGCTGCTAGTCACCATGGAAACCGCAAGTAAGACATCCTGTAAGGAGTTTAAAGTCGAGGTCCGCTTCACTGAAGAGTGTGTGTCTCTGTGCGGAGCGGTGACCCTTGTTTCTTTCCATTAGGAGGACAGGAAAACACTATTAGCAGCTAACCACTTAACGGCAGCTTGCATTAGCGAGGCCTAGCCCACGCTCAGGGCCTCCCCCAGGACTATTACCCTTGTAATAATAACAATGTCCTCTGCCTGGCCTGCCTAATGTGACTGCTGTTTTCTTTAGCCTGATTCCACTTTGCTGGCTCACCCATGGGTGTCAGGTGGCTACGGGAAGGTGAGGACATCAGCATGTATAAGCCTAAAAGATGTTTGTCTTTAGCTTTACCTTAGCAGACACAAGGACACACCCTACTGCTTTGTTCTGCATCTTAACTCTCACCACCTAGACCACCACACACACACACACACACACACACACACACACACACCAGCACAGAGTCTGCAACCGCAGCCAGGCCTCCTCCGACATCCAGCAGTCACAGCTCAACCTCGACAAAAGCCGGAGCCAACAGCGGCGGCACGGTCATTAGCATCGGCCATTTTGAGCAGCACTAGGCAGTCAAGTTGTTTGTATTCACATGCAAATTTAATGAGGTATCCAACCGGCCTCCATCAAAAGAGCTCCAATTTGTTTTGAAGCGACTTCAAGCTGCCCCCCCCCACCACCACCACCACCACCACCACCACCAGTTTGCCAGTGGATTTTTATTGATGACAGAAATCTTTTTTTTTTTTTTTAAATCTACCTGAACGGCTTCACCTCCAGCCTCCAGCCTGCAGGTCTGAATGTTCTCCCTCCTTGGGGGTGACATTTCTGAAGCAGGGTTTACAACACACAGCGATCTAAAAGCGAGGTGCTGCCACCGTGTTGCCCCGCTGCTACCCTCACAATAACGTAGTAACAGCCCAGAGAGGCCTTGTACCCACTGTGACGGCAGCAGCATGTGAAACAATATATGAAGTGTAAACACACATGGAACCTGTTAACACCTGAGCACGGTAATGGATGCACACCTCCCAGGGTAGTAACAGGCCTTTCTAAATCCATGTATGTTTTTCTTGGTTTTCTTCCATTCACCGTGTTTCACCAGCTCCCCTTTTCCCCCGGCTGAACGCACACACTCAGATTTTTGCTTTGCCTCAGTTTTCGATACAGTTAGTTGATTAATTGATTCCTCAATCTCACTGAAGATCAGTCAACAACAATTCTGATCAAATAATTGTTTGAATCTTTTATCAGCAATCATTAGCTGCTCCCAGCTTCTAAAACGTACAATGTGTCGTCCACCTTCGTCTAAAGGCCAAAAAGCTTTATACTCGTCAGGAATGTCTGAAGCGGAGGTGGAGTGGAAAGTCTGCAGTCGTAGCCTTGTACTGGCTAAGAAAACAAACAAATTCAGAAAACATCTTCATCCGTTTGTCAACACACTGCACTGCAAATACTGACAACACAAGCAAATACACAAACGCACCGCACGTAGCGCAGATGACAACGGAGGTGTTTCCTGGGGACAGTGATGTCGCCTTGTTGTTCAAAGCGTTGTGACCTTTGAAGTTAAAAACATTGAACGATGGATATATTATAATACATCAATGCAAGTGTGTCTCAGCCAGGTTCATCACTTTTTAGTGTCCCCACTTGCATTGCGTTGGGAGTATTTGCACGTGTTGACAAATTGATGAAGTTGTTTTTCTGAATTTGTTTGTGTTTTTTTTTCTTTGCATGTGTTTTCTTAAGTTGCAGTGAATTGAACTCTCAGGGCCACCGTATAAAGTGGTCGTTACAGCAGACCGAAAACAACCTTGTGATCCAAGAGGTCCTGTTAGAGTAACAGATACATGAGTTCAAGTCTTATCAGATGGTAAAAGACTGTATAGTGGTTTACAATACCACGAGGAAGGATTATAATGCCCTAAAATGCTGTCATTGCCAGTATCTTTCATTACAGTCATAATTCAGCATACGCATTACTGCAGCGGGTGTGTGCTTCCACATGTTTAGTCAGCCCTGTCAGATTCCACTGCAGTTTGTTTTTACAAAAGTTGAGCTTTACAATAAGACTACCACTTTATGAATAATTAATAAGTTGTTATAACACATTAGATAAAAAGGACACCAGTGACCTGTTGCTTGCCAAATAGTGAGTCCACATGTATCTGTACTGTTCAGCCTCATATCTCTTTGTTTTCTCCATCATCCAGGATTCGTACCTGCTGCTTCATCGCATATTTGTTACCAGTTATAAATACTAGTAATTCATTAGTAGGATTAATGAGTAATAAGCATTAACTTGTTCTTGCCAAATAGTGAGCCTGCATCAATGTATGACGTCAGACGGGAGGCTTCAGATGCTGTTAGACAATCCAACAAACACTGTGTGTGAAGCTTCTGGAGACGTTTACTTGAATATCTTTTGGCTTCTGGATAAAACAAGCAAATCAAAGAATTTACCTCGAGACCTGGGAACATATGAAGGGCATGTTTTTTATAGACTAAACAATTGATCAACTGATCAATAAATAAGAATTGCAGATCAATTGACAATGAAAATAGTCTGCAGCTCCACAGCTTCTGTCAAGGCCCCTGTGTGAAGTATTGTCTAAATCCTATGACTGATACTTGAAGGCTGTTTACCAGTCATCCGACCACAAACAAATAGAGACGTTCCGGCAAATAAACACAACTTGTCATTCTAAAAGACAGAAAAATTAGGATTTTTAATTGACAAATCTGAACGGCTGCAGAAACAAATCATCCTCTGTGTTGACAGACATCCGCTGGAATAAGACGTGATCTAAATATTTAGCCAATTCATTTCCTTCCAGTGGATAAAACTACGGCTTTAGTGCGTGTCCTCATTTACCTCACCCCCCTCCCCCATCTAAACATTTACCCCAGTGTGTTGTTAACATTTAGATATAAATCTGCTCCAAAAGAAAAATAATAATGTTGGGAATGTTTACAGGAGGGCCCGGGCTTCTTCAAGATAAATGTTAGAGTATGTAAATAGCGAAAAAAGAGAAAGTTTTGTTTTGCTCCTAAACGAGGGATTTCCAGCAAAGTCGAGCAGGAAAGTCTAAACAAAATGGCTCATATGCACACACTCTTGTCTGCAGGCCTGTAGGCATCTCAGACACAGGGTTTTAGTCCTTGGTGATGAGCTGTCAGCTGTCTGAAGTGTCAGGTGCAGGTCCACTTTCTCAGGAGCTTCATGGTGGTGACACACGTCGTCCTCTTTGTGCAGCTAAGGGCACTCGCTGGCCCCTATCTGTCAGCTGAGGGCCCCTGAAGACAGATGGCAGAACAATGTGGGCCCCCCTTTTACTGCCCAAGAGGCCGACAGTCCGACCAACCACTCATCCACCCGTACGTGACATGAATGGGACCATGTACTGTACATGAGTGGTAGGAAAAATGAAACCACCACCCGAACTCTTTATATATGGAGTATCACTCTTCAACATGTGGAGAAGACCAAAGCTTTACTCGCCTAGTTATGGCAACAGCTGTTACAGGAACTGGGAGCAGGAGGGAGGGCACCCAGAGGTGTGGCAACCTCCTAAAGCTTGCATGTGTACTAAAAGGCTCCCTCAAAGCTTTTGGACTTGGCAGCAGGCCAGTGCTCTCTACCTGGCGGGGATGTGCAGTGTAGCCTTGGGACTTGATGCTAGCTGGCTGGCTCTGATGCGTGTTCATTGTGTGTGTTGATCCCAGGGATTACCGGGCTGAAAGCAGAGAGGTTTGACAACGTCTCTGTGTGCGCGGCTAAAACCACTATCAGAGTTTAGGAAGGGGTCTAAAATAACATGTGGTTGGTGAGATAGAGTCTAATCCTGTACCAATACAGGAAGTTAAACTCCAGGATTTTAGCTGTGTCCCAATTCCACACTGCATACTAATTCCATCTAATTCTAGTATCAGTGAGTGTGCTATGTTGTTATTGTCACCATAAACTGTGGGTCAACTGTCTATGAAGAATAAGAATCTGGGTTGAGTCACAAAAATAGATTCAGGTGCTTTTATTTACAAAAATAGTGAGGGGGGAAAAAGCCACCCCCAGAGAGCCACACCCTCGCGAGCCTCAGTAGCCCCTCCCCCTCGACCAACCAACAGCTGATTAAGTCAATTATCTTCTATTTCATACACTCTGCACGTCTGCTGCCAGTTCTCACAGTAAACACACATAATTCATTAAAGGAAACACAATCTCTGAGTTAAATAACTTAAAGAAACCCCAAAACTGTGCCACAGTTTCATGAATTAAGTAACACAACCAGTGAACCCAGTTAAACATGGTATCATCTGCCATCAGCACACCTGTGCAGGTCACCACTGCCTCTATATAAGACAGCATTATGCAGCAGCTTTGTTTCAGTCCCAGGGACTGTGGAGGAGAGATGCATCAGATTATGGTGAGACTTTGGTGCGGTCTGTAATCAGTGACAGGGTCTTTGTCACATTCTTTTTTACATTTTGTTATTTTTTTAATCTAATTTTGTGGTGTTAAAGCAGCGTTATGAACACATAAGAAAATAGAAATAACCATCAAATCTTTGGGGGAAAAATCTTTTTATATTAAGTTAAATTGTTAGTGACACTCCAGCATGATTGATATGCGTCGCCATGTGTATCGTGTCATTTCCTGTTGGTATAAAACTTTTTTTGCTAACTGCTAAAATAGTAGGCCTATACTATGACATTTAATATATAGTACAATCTGTAAACAGTATGTATTATTTTCATTTTGTAAAGTATTTGGATTACATATTTTGGTGTGCAGACATCTATCTGATGAAGGCAAGATGGCCGAATGCATTTGTACTGTCATTTTGATGGAATGACACAGTGAGGCTGCCAAGCAACCAGCTGAGACTATAAATTAAAGAAATTAGATATGACATGTTAATTAATTAGTGGTAGGCAGATATTGATTAGTTGGGACCGAGCTAGGCTAGCTGTTTCCCCTTGTTCCCAGTCTTTATGCTAAGCTAAGCTAACCAGCTGCTGGCAGTAGCATCGTATTTACTGTGTATGAGTGTATTTCCTGTACCACGTATACAGTTTAATCCTCTTTGCATTAATGATAGAATACTGTTAGAACATGGTCCTTCTCTATAGTTTGATTTCTAATGTCAGACTCAGTTTCATTCTAGTGTTTGAACTTTGTTTATTGTATTTCTTATCTGCCTCCTTCAGGTTGCTTATCTCTTCTTACGTTTCGTGATTTATGTGACTTGGCTGCTGTAATACTGCAGTTACAAAGTACTCTATCTCACTATGTATCTTTACCAGCACGAAAACAAAACACAGCACATACAGGTGCTCATAAAAACAGCTTTTTCCAGCTGCGTAGCGTGATCATTTTTTTAATTTTGTAATGCTGCTACAGTAGAAATACTTTATAATTCAATAGATGATATAATGACTCTTTATATAATATCATACATGGTTTTCTGGTTGGAGGACAGTCACTTTTACCTCATGTTGCAGCTTTAAAAGGAAACAGCTGAAGGTGTATGATGAATAATTTTTAGCTGTTGACAACTTCACAGCTGTGACAGGAATTTAATCCACTGCAGCTCACTGTGATAAAGACTCTTGCAGACTAAATACTGCGGGCTGACTGTATAGCTATACATATTTTTTTTACCTCTCCCTCTCCATCTAGTGTTTACTCTGGCTTTGTGGAGTGGAGGCAGCCGACAGAAATAATGCTCCGGCGTGTATTTTGACAGAGAAGACCCACCACTTCACGCCGCCAAAGGAGTCTACGAGTGATAAAAGCAAGTGGAGCGCTGAAATCCTCTGCTGTCTGACAAAATGAATGTATCTGTTTGTTTATGTTTGAGCGCTCGCTAACTGACACAGCTACCACACGATGAGTGTACTGCCTCAGGCATGTAAAATATAATGTCAAAAGAGCTGCTGTATGTTGGGGGAACACTGGGTAATTATTCTCCTGCTGAAGGCTTCATGACATTTCCTTGGGAACGTTAAATGCCTGAAATTTATTTTTTGGGAAAATGTCTACATCAACCATGAGAGACTGAGATAGAGCAGTTAATACTATGGGGCTGAGTGAGATGTCAGTGTAGCAGAATGTTTGGGAAATAAACAAAGTCTGGGTTTATAATGAGCAGGGAACATAAGTGGATGAATTGAGAATATAGAAAGGATAGCTTTAATGAATGCGTGTATCAGTAGTAAACTACAAAGCAACAGACACCGACATCACCACCACCACCTCTCTTTCCAGTCTTGTTCCCTTGGGGAACGACCGGATACTTATTAGCCAGTGATCCAGCACGAGGCCCTTAACCTGCCCCCTGTAGCACAGACACTTCAGGGTCAATGCTTCCCCCAACATACCCTCATCTGCTGCCCCCAAAGCACACTTACATACAGGCACAGAAACCTGATTAGGCCTGAAATGTACCGTCAGCGTGAAGGGTTGAGTTAAGGAAGTTGTTTGAGTTTTGTACACTCATCTGCTTTAACATGTGTCTTTACCTTCAGTGTGAAAGCTCATAAACTGAGGTTAAAGTGACACAATGGATCCTGGAAATCACTGTCATGATCCAACTTATTATTGATAAAACTGTTGGTTATATTGTTCTTGATGTTGTACTTTAGTCTGTGGTTTTTAAACATGCTCTATGAATTCATTTGACTTGATCATAATTTTTTTTCATAAAAAACAGATTCAATTTCTGTCACAACATAAAAAAAGTTTCTACCTTACACATAAACTTAATGAATACTTGGTGGGACCTCATACATTTTATTTGAATTACCTGGTAATTTATGTTGTAACTACAAGATTAGCTAAACTATAGTTGCACTGCAGCCCATGAGATGTCAGGGGCCTATCATACTTATGGTTTTACGTCATGATCTTTTATATTTTTATTGTCCTTATTGAAATATTCCCAAACTGTATGTTTTATTATATAAATACTTCTACTCACCGCTTATTTAATTAAGTTATTTTCTTCTTAAAAATTACAACATGATGCTTGCTGGGAAATCCTAATTTGACCAATGAGCTTGCGATAACTTGCGTGAGTGGACGTCAATTCTTTTTTTCCTCAACCTATTAGCAAAAACAATGTTCTTCAGCTAACGGAGGCTTATGTTAGCAGCGTAATGTCTTAGCAAGCCCCAACAATAAAACGTCGGGCAGAAGACGAAGAATAACAGAGAACAGGAGGAGTTTACTGCTGAACTGACGACATTAGTTTTTTACTCGCCATGTTTCAAGTTTATCTAATGCTAGCTGTGTTGCCGTGCAGCCGGAAGCTAACGTTAGCTGGAGCGAGGCCTGGGATTTGGACATGCGCAGTGTTGTTTACGACTTTGCTAAACAGCGGACGAACTTCTAATGGGTGAGTACAGTTTTCAGTTTTTTTTATTGAGCGGGATCAGGGATTTAAATGTACGGTATTGTCATTGTCGCCTTTCATTCGTTGGAAAACGCGCAGCTACTGTAATTTGTGAGTTTTAACATGTGGCTGCTGTGGTATTGATGATTAAGTCTATCAATACAAGTGATTGTGCGATCAGGTGCTGTCATCCATTCATTCATACCGTGTAGACCCAAAATGAGCTGCTGTGCTTTTCTTGATGTTTTTTTTTTGTTCTATTTTTTGTTCTGATCAAAGGCTAGTTTGCAGGATGGGAGCATCTTCTTTCAGTTTGAGCCAATGATGTCTTATCAGTTATTATTGACCTTAAACACAATTAAAAAGTTCAATTGCAAACTGATAATTCAGTTCAGATAATATGTAGATACAATATACATAATTGAGTTACTTGAATTTTGAGCAAATTGTAAAATTTGTAATGATTTAAAATTCTAAAAGATGTTGCACCAACTCAAAGGCAAAACTTTTTGAATATTTGATATTAATATGGATTTTTCTCATGTTTTTCATTTGTACAGTTTTATATTTTACTCTTAAACATATATATATATGTCACTTGCTTGGATTGTATTTATTGCCCCATATGACTATGCTGCTATAATAGTTTTTTTTTACCATGGCAAAAAGTAACTTTCTGAATATAGAAAGTAAATTCATAAGCACAAACTAAATATAATAATAGAATATTTGTATCATTCCACAAAAACCCATAATGCTTGACTTCTATGCTGAGTATCACTCAGACATCTTAGTCAGCCAAGAGCCATGTCCACCCAGAAGGTTTACGTGGTTTGTCAGTAGAGTCCAGGCCTGCACCAGGACTCTCTGTCCTGTTTGTAAATCAGAGCGTGCAGAGATAAACAGCAGTTCCTCTGCTTATCTGACCCTGGATCTGCTCTGAAGCTCCCTGAAGCCTTGCAGGGCCAAACTGGCATCCAGAGGGGAAACGGTACAGGCAGGACAGGTTGTTTCTTTACTCTGTGGTGCTGTGGCTGTTTTTCTAGGCAGGTTTGGTGTGGCTGGTGGTTGCAGTGTTAAGCAACCTCATCCTAACCTCGCAGCTTGAAGCTCTCAGCAGGACGCCTCTTGGAGGTGTGTACCTGTGTAGCTGAGGACAATTTTCAGTTTTCACACACAGTCTTAATAAGAACATCTGTGAAGCTCTGGTAACTATTGCAACCACTTCCATATTGAAAACAAAGTGGTCATCTCCAACTACTCCCTCCTTGAGGAAGATACTTCAGATCCAATGTGTTCCAGGTGCTTCACACTAGCTGGCTGACTTTCCAAGAAACAAGAATTTCCCTGATGGTAAATAAATACAAAAACAGCTCGAGTACAGATCCCAGGGTACCTCCTTTACCTCAGGACAGAAGGGGGAAGTTGACTTCCAAACATAAATATGTCAGGACGCAGACTTGTCTGTGGGGATTTCCTCTGACCAGGTCAACGAAAACAAACAGGGGGCTTCCTCTGTCCACTCCTCACTGAACTGGGAATCGGGAGGTTCCCTGTAGCTAACAGAGCCTCACAACACTAAACTCCATCAGTCAGGAGTGTCTACAGTAAGTGTGTATTTGTATAGGTGAAAGTTAAAGAATAGACCACACTTTAAACAGTCACTGCACAAGATTAGGTGATCAGAGTCATAAATCCCTGCTGTGATGAGGCTGAGAGACATTTATTTAAAATTATTTTTGACCAGAACTCATTTGGATTAAAAATCTCTTCTTGAAGCAGCAATAACAAGTTAGAGACAAACATCATAGAGGTAACAGAAAATATGCCAAACTTAAACAAGAATGTGATTATAAAATCATGAATCATGACATGTTGCACCTCGACCAGTCGTAGCTTTATGGCTTTTATGACCGTACTACACTAGATGCTACTTTATTTGTCCTCTAGTCTGACAAGCTGCATGAGATATAAGGAGCAATATAGTTTTTATTTCAGTGCTCCATGCCTGTTGGCTGCAGCCATTGTTGGGCTGATAATGTGTGGTCTGATCCTGGCATAAGGCTAGTCAGTCAAATCTAATGAAAGACCTCAGGTCTTCAGTATTTTCAAATTTAATCCATTGGTTTCTACGGCACACATGGTGAAAATGGGTGTCAGAAATATTGTACAGTTATTTTTTAAACAATCTCCTAAAACACTGTACTGCACTTTAGTTCTTGGCAAACATTACTCAAACAGTAATAGCACATTTGTGAGGGACTGTTTTCAGCTGTGGATTAATACACATTTGGTGTTCTTGTGAGTGTTTCCAGCAGCAGGATGGTCTATATGTGTTCCAATCAAAACAAACTACAGAGTGTTTTTATGGTAATGAAGGAATTGGCAACAGTGGCGCTCCATGGCAAAGTATATACACAGTAGATATGTGTTTAGGAGGATCAATTAATTGTGGGTTTTTGCTGATAATGAAAAAAATACAATATTCACAGAGTTGAGAACAAAAGCAGAAGCTTAAGTTAATTGAAATGCCACCTATTCTCGTCGTGCAGTTGAGGAGTATGGAGGGAGGAGCGGGGAGACAGAGGGAGAGCAGCAGGCCTTGCCTCTGCGCCCTGCCCAGCTCTGCTATTCGTCATCAGGTGGAAAGACTGTTTACTGCCGGGGTCAAGGTCCCAGGCACATGTTTACGGGCGCTCTCAGAAGAGCCATTGTTGTTAAAGCATACCCCGTGCATGCAGCGGCCACACTGAAGATCATATCTAACAGGGCCCCTCTGCCCTGGGGCAAAGAGGAGCCCATTTTAACCATATTCATAAGTTCAAGCCACAAAAGGACATTTAAAACCCATTTAGTTTCAGGATAAGACATCCGCCATGCTTGGTTATCTGTCTCCTGTGGCCTTCTCCACCCTTATTTATTCCTCCAAGTTAATGCAAATGTCATTTTATTTAGCCCTTGATTTCCCTTGAGACATGTTGAATTAAACATAACAGTACATTTCCATGGCCACTCTTTATAATTCCTGAACCTACGAGCTGGAAGCAGGAGCTCTGGCATTCATTTGCAGTCTTTTCTCAGTGTGGGAGGTTGTGTGACCACTCTAACCTTTTTAACATTAAAGTTTTTTCCCCACTCAAAAGATCTTTGTGATAATCCTCTCCTTCCCCCCTCTCTGCTCCTTTGATTCCCTGGTGGGGTGTACAGGAAAACGCTTTTACTGCAGCCCTGCTTCTCTCCTCTGTCCGTCACTTCTCTCCTTTCAAGCCCAGCAACACCACACTGTTGCTCAGCCCGGCTCAGCTCAGTGCAGGAGCCAGGCAGGAACGTCCTGTGTGGTTAAAGTGGCGATGGCGTCCCTCATCTGTGGAGCATTAGGGGAGAGAGACAGATTGAGGCTGTCTCCCCAACACTGGGCAGACCTGTGCAGTCTGCAGCCAGTGTCCGAGGGGGGGGCTGAGGCCGTGGTCAAAGTAACAAACTAAACCCATTTTGACTGAATGTTAGTTAGTCATTTTAAATCAGGATCATCACTTCAACATTGGCAATTTGATTCACTCAAAGGACGTGTTTGGGATTTATTTTAGGGTTAGGGTCAGAATTTTTCTAGTGTATTTTAAAGGAATAGTTTGACATTTTGTGAAATATTCTTATTTGCATTCATGCAGTGAGAGAACACTGCAGGCCAGCTGATTCTGTTTCTAGCTAAACTAAGCTAACTAGCTGCTGGTGGTCTTTGAAAGTTGGAGTCTTTTTAGAAAGATTGAAATATTTCTTGTGTTTCCTTGCTCATCTGACATCATCTTACAACTAACAACTGTAACAAGCTAATTACAGCTTCAGCTAAATAATTTCCACAGAATGAGGGCTGGGGATGTTGTTCTGTTTTTTATAGTATAATAGGAGAGGAGGATTGATTACTGACCCATAACTTGTTCGCCTGAAAGGACTGTATGAAGTTAGACTTAAAAGATCCAAAACTATCTTTTGAGTTTATTTTTAACTCTGTAATTTTACCTCCACTGAGGTGACTTGTCGGGACGTCTCTGCTGGAGCAGGGGATCTGGTACTCTTTCCAACCCTGTGCCGGAGGGAGTAGTGACAGGGGGAGAGGGATGTGGGCATGGGGATGATGGCGGAGTAGGGAGTAGGGAGGGGGGAGAGAGGGTGAGGGTTAGTGTGGCAGTCTGGGACAGAGAGACATAATTTAGACCAGAGGTGGAACCTGAGAGCCCCGCAGTCTGACAGGAAGCACTGGCTTAACTCCT
Source organism: Seriola aureovittata (assembly GCF_021018895.1). Classification (NCBI taxonomy): domain Eukaryota; kingdom Metazoa; phylum Chordata; class Actinopteri; order Carangiformes; family Carangidae; genus Seriola; species Seriola aureovittata. The sequence goes on along the minus strand of NC_079383.1, from coordinate 4,121,620 downwards.
GTCCCATTGAGATGACAGGAGGCCCGGCCTGGCCTGGTACGGGGTGGCTTTGATGGGATCTGTGCTACCTTTAGCTCAAATAAGCCTCAACTTTTTACACTGTTCAAAAATAAATTTGTATTTAATTTTTTTTTGTGTATTTCTGCATTTATATAATATATTCCAGCATCAAAATATAAATCTGTCTTGATTCAAGAAATTCCAACCTATTTCTTTAAACCGGATAAAGTCTGACAAAGTTTTAACATCATGTTTATTCAACATAATAAACAAACTGAAGCTATATTTTTACTTTATTTGAACTAATGCTGACGCATTGTTTACACTCTCATTTGCTATTCCCCTTGGGCATTGTCTATATACTTGTAACACATGAAAACACTGCAGTTTCTCAGTAAATTAACGGGATCGAGCCCAGGCTTCACCCAGCCTGCGTTGGGTACCCCATCTGAGAAAAAACAAAACAAATCACACCCACATCTTGTTCTGAGTCAGTCGCTGCCTCCGTATGAAACACTGAGTGATTGACACCATCACTGATGTTCTTGTTAATAAGTCCATAAACACTGCGAGCTGGCTGACTAACAGACTGGTGCCGTGTTAGAGCCTCTGTCTGGCACAGTGGAAAAAAAAAATCATGAAGCCTGTTTAACTGCCTCTGCTTTTAATATGGCGTTGCAGGGAGAATCTGCTCCTATTAAAATAAAATGCTGCATTTAAAGCAGAGCCGTGTTGAGTCTAAAGAATCTGCAGTCTAGTCCAGCAGCTTCGTCATTTAAAACCAGGTTTGTGAATATAGGTAGAGCTTTGTAAAAGCAGGAGGTTTTAACAGGTTTATGCTTTATCAATAAAAGTGGAAAGTTATAGGTTAAAACTACACAACAGCGTGTGTAAAGCACATACAAAAACATGCAAACATTACCTCAAGTCACATGAACTCAAGTCCCTATGTTATACTTGCATAACGTCAGAATAGTGAGCAGTTCGTGTGTGTGTGTTTGAGCATTTTGAACACTTAGTCCGAGTCTGCTGTGTACATGTGAATGAGAGAAAGACAGTGTGCCCCTACGACTGGATTAGTGTGTGTATTTGTGTGTGTGTGTATTTGTGTGTGTGTGTGTGTGAGAGAGACATATCCGCTGTTGGCGAGACCTTTCTGTTCTCACAGCAGCTTCCAGGAATTTTTCATCGTCCATTTCCCTGTTTTCATGACCAAGGCTGTGTGATGTCATCTCCATGAATCTCAAACACTATGACGGTTATTCCTCTGATTTCCCCTCTGGTGCTTTTTGCACATAACCGTACTGTAAAAATCAAATTAAACTGGCTGGACTTGAATCTCCACATTCACCGCTTTTACAGCCGGTGCTGCTAATGCTGCTAATGCTAACTTTGTGCTCTTTTGTTTACATCTTATTTTAGCCTAGCTGTGTCCAATTACGTGCAGCTGCAACAATCCAGCTTCACCACAAGGATCATTAAAGTTTCATCTAATCTCATCTTAACTCAATGAAGACCACATTGTCACAGGAGGGTTTTTGTGTGTGTGTTTCTTTTGGCTGCAGGATGGCGGAAACTCCACGACAGCACTCTGTCCCGTTGTAGTGTCCCTTGGGCAAAGCTTGAGTTAACAAGTGTCTGTGTTTGTGCAGGCAAATGAATATGCAAGTGGTGTTGGGGGGGTGGTGAAATCATGAGCATGCTGAGGGGGACATGGCAGCAACCCTGTAAAACTGCAAACAGGAACCAGATGAGGTGCGATTAGCGCTGACAGACTGACAGGCAGCCCCCCCCCCCAGCTTTCTCTGCTGAGGAGTGAAACGCTGTTTGGTCCGACCACAGACCCAAAACTGTCCTGGCTACATGGTAACTTTACATCACATCTCCCCAGTGAGGATCATATTGAGTAAAATGGGTTCATTACGGACTGGTGGAAAGGTCTCTAGTGTGTAAATGAAGTAGCATCCCGATGCCAAACCATTTGAATCCCAGCTGAATTACGAGTCGTAGAAACAATTTGTCCCTCATTTGTAAGCATCTGCAGCATCACTCCTCATCCAAGAGTTTCCCCTTCTGCAGGATTCATTCGCACTAAATCAGAGCTTCAGAAAAACGGCCTAAAATGAAACATGAATTCATAACCACACTCTGGATCGATTTCCACATTTTCTCTCAGTTCCCATGGCCCCGCTGCGGTGAGGTTTCTGGACTCTCCTCCTGAACCGGTGCAAGCAGTTGCACAATGAAGACAGCTGTGGAGTGGTCCAAGATGCTGGGTCTCAAGGTTGGGCAGCCAGTTTCTGTTTAATTAGATTTAAGACACAGACACCGACATAACCAGGACAGGATGGTTCTCACGACCTGTGGAGAACTCACACTCTGCTGGCTTATAATCACATTTACGAAGTCATTACCCCGTCATGTTCACGAGAAAAGGATGTGACTGGCACTTTTAGCCACGCTAGCATCAGGGCTGTAGGGGTTGATTCAGTGATGAGGAGTAACAATGGGCGTAGGTCTGCGTATGTACAGTAGGGACTACCAGTATTTGAGTGAGCTCAAAATTGGAGTGAAGTCATATTGGATAATTCCGATGTGCCCTCCCAGAGGCTACATCTCCAAGACTACCGATTTTAAGCATTCTTGTATTTGATTGGCTGAAAGGGCAGGGCCTATCTGGAGGCTCACATCATGTAGAAACATCACACCCACTGCCAAACAGCAGTGAGAGAGGATCAATGTGCTTGAAATTGCAGATGACCCCTTTTCCTTTTCTGCCTGAACTACACAGCACACATTTTTTATCCATTCTAACATGTTTTGTACTTTGGAATAGTCCTGCAATGCATATGAGGAAAATTTGTGATGTTCGCTAACACTGTTCAGTGTTGCAATGACTTGCGATAAATAAACAATTATTGAAGTGTACATTTACAGTTTTGCTGAGTGTAGCTGAATGAAGAACACAGACAAACGTCACTATCGGTCATCTCCTCCATCCTCCTCCCTCTGCTGCACCTAACCTTGCTGAGAGGGGCGGCTGCTGTCTCAGGCTGTGGTTATGTTTACAAAAGTTTGTGTCAAATGAAGCTGCAGTCTACACACAGAAAATCTTCCTTTTTAGCTTATTCATAACAGTTGACTATTAGCTTAAGGTTAGCGCGCTGCGCTCGTGTTAAACCGTGGTGGATGTGAGAAATTTAAATTTTCTACGTGTTTAAAGCTTGTTGAACAGGTGGTGCAATGAAGGACACTAATTGCTATTTTCCCCCGCCTCTGGGCTGTCAGTCTTTTGCGATGTGTTTATTGCACATGTTCAAATGGCGATGACGATGAAAATGTGATTTATTGGTCAGCAGTACTACCTTCTAGCCACATGTATTTAAAAAGAAACCCTGCTAGCTACCTAACGTCACGAGCCTCATTGCTAATACTGATTCATCACTGGATTAGCAGCATTTTACTGTTGTAGCTGGTCAGAGTGGCGCTTATGTTAAATGTGAAATCAAGGGGTAAAAGAGGAACTGCAGCACTGGTCAGCTCCTGACTTTTATATTCAGTTGATGTCAGATGCTTTTTCCTCTTTTACTGTTGACTGTGTATAGTTTTTATTTAAATGTAAATACAGATCTTATATGTTCATAAAGCATTCGGTTGGCAGCATTAAAATGTCCTCTTTGTTTTGGTGGGGCTGTTGTGTTCCCGACCAATATTGAGACCAAACCTACACACCCTTGGTAGTAACTACATATACACGCAGGTCCACCACGCTGCAGTTTTACCCAGCACTTCTCACTGTTCACACATACAGCCGATACTCTCATGCTCCCTCCACCACCCCATCATTTCCATATTGTTGATTGAACTAAGATTTAATGTTGTGGCATGTTTGTTAGAGGAGGATTAGCTCTCCAGCAGATCCTCGTTCCTCTTTGGATTCTGACAGTAAAACCATTTGCTATAAATGACCAATTCCTTGATGTGAGTGTACTTGAGTAGGTTTTTGTCCTGTTTCAGCGTCTTTTTAATCTTCATGACAACGGCTCCAGACTCCGGCTCCAAACATGTCCGTGTGATTAATGGTCCTCATAACCTCATAGAAAATCCCGCGAGGATGATTTTCCATATTTAGTTATTCCCTTTGAAGCTTGTTTTCCACCAGTGTGTGTTACATTGCGATGCCTCGTGTCGCGCGCTGTTTATTCGGCCGCCTCTTATTTAACAGTTCAGTGTATTTCTGCTCCAGTGGCAGAGTGAGTGACAGGGGCCCGCTGAGCGCTCTGCTAATGAAACTCATTCCCCTACATGTCTGTCTCCACAGTAGCTTTACCCCCCACCCCACCCCCCACCACCACCACCACACAGCCCCACAACCAGCTCAACATGTCTGCTGGCAACAACACACATCACAGCTCCAATCAGCTCCTACCTGGTTCTCATAAAGCAGGGGGGCTCTTGCACCCCCACCCCCCTCCTTCTTTGCAGTGTACATTTTCTTGTTTCCTGCAGGAAGAAGAAGCAGAAAGGTGTCGTCCATGTTGATAAGTAGTAAAGTCTGCCGGGTGGGTGGGCCCCATACTTAAGGGTCATGGAAAAGACAATGTTACAGTCACTGAAAAAAATGTTTAAAGCCAGTTAAAAAAATGCATTTGAAATTCAAATCAACTTGTTTTTCTTGTGTAATTTTCTTACACTGTATTAATGGAGTGTTTTTCCTTCTTGCTTCAGGCTAAAAATATTCACTCATGAAAAGTAGTTATTTCAAGTATTCAGTTTGTATAACTGAAGCTGTCAGACTTTCCTTTACTGATTGCTGAATAAATATTTAGTAAGTGCCACATAATGTTGGAACCTTCTCTGATCGTTATCACAGTAATTACATCATAATAACAGTAAAACAAAGCTTGTTATGTCAATATCATAATCTAATCAGTATGTGATCTTGAGAGAGTAATTACTTGTGATCACAAGAAAGCAGCCAGTGAGAAATAATTAACAGCATGTCTGCCATAATTCATTGCCGTTTTTTATTTCCATTGTCTGCTGTGGGTGGGGAAGCCGCTTTAATGAAAGCAGACACACAGACGTGTGAATCTACACTGTCTCGGTTAGAGAGAGGAAGGCCGAGCTCTGAACCAGTGACTTTGACCATGAAGATAGTGGGCACGCACTCTTTATGGCTACCGCTGTCGCTGTGTTGCTGTGGGTGAACGTAAGCTGTGGCTGTGGCGGCCGGCTACTTACAGCACAACACACAAGATAAAGCCAGGACGTGAAGCTGTGACTTCAACCAGATCTTACAGATGTGTTGCAATTACACCGAGAAGCTAGGCATACACAAATTCATTATATGTACGTATATTGCATTTTCATTTATGTACATATGTACGGTACATAAAATAAAAGCATTTATGTAAAAATTAGATATAGAAATTTCATATAGTGACATATACTTGCCCATACATATATGTATATTTAAGTATGTATGCTTATATTGTTGACATGTTACATAAATATATATATCCATCCCAAAGCCTGTCAATATACTGTATGTTGATATTATATACAGTGTGTTTCAGAAGTCTGAAGCCACTTTCTCAGAATGGGAAGATCGACATGTTAAAGAGTAATTGATGAGAAAAACATATATAAACATATAGAATGTTGTTTTAATAAACTTGCATTTTTAAATTATAGCATTAACATATATGTAGATATTTTAATATATGTACATAAACAGATTTTACATATATATTCATATATGTTATAAAGTAAATACATGATAATAAAATTCCACTTATAGGTGATATATATGGCAACATCACTCTTGATATAGGGACATATACGACATATATTACACAATACACCAGCTAGTGAGTAATGGTTAGCTTTCTAGTTACAGCAGTTCACCAAACTGCATAGACGAGTGAATGTCACTTCGAGGTGCAACCGCCACTTGACACAGATGAGCAGCTTTATTTTTCAGATAAAAATCACAGACCGCCTCCGGTGACTTTAAGAGCGTGCATGAATTCAGAAATCAGGACAGATTTTCACTGGAAAAGAAAATGAGAGACAAACAGTGTGCTCTGCTTCAAGGTATAGACTGTCTCAGGCAGAGCAGAGACAGGAAGAAATGCCCGGCAGGAGGGCCGGCTCATTATGATATCCTGTTACAGCCTGGAGCAGCCTACCAGCTACAGTGTTGTATATGTTGTAGACTCTCCCTCTCTCTCCCTCCGTCTGCGTCTGTCCTGCAAGAGTCAGTTGCAGGAACACAAACATTAATGCAGATCAGGACGAGAGAGAGGCAGAGGTCAGTCTGTCTTTTCTCAGTTTAACTTTCATCTTCAGTACAGTTTCATGCTTTTTTGTCATTTCCACCCACTGTGAACTCCTCTTCTTTGTTTTAAGCCCCCCCCCCCCCACTTCCTGGTTTGTGTCCTTCTCAGTTTTTATTGCATATGATGATTATACATCATTGAGGCTGCCCTACCTTTTCATTTCCATGGAACCAACTCCCAATTACGCTCATCAAAGATGGGGAGTGGAGGGGGGGGCAGGTTTGGTTACAGTTTCAAACGCCTCTAGACTTCCTGTTGTTGAGAAAGAAAGCCTTAGGAGAGCTGAAGGCTTCTCCAAATGATAAAAGCCAATGTTTTCCAGACATGACGCGCATCTCCAAAATGGCTTTATTCAAAGAATGCAGTAAAAGTCTGAAACAGATGCATCGCAGCGCAGCTAACGTCGGGTTGTTTAGACAGAGACGCATCAAGCCCTGCTAAAAACAGGCATTACGACATCGCCGAGGAGACGACACCTCGTTCAGGACCGACTTTGGAAAAAGACATCAGCCTCATTGTGCTCTTAGCTTTATCCTGATGCAACTTCAGATCCAAATACAATATTCACACACCAATAACTTTGGATTGTGACGTTTCTGTCCCTCTGTGATGAGTCAACAGCAGTGAGGCATCTCTTCTTTCTTCACCCTTGACTCATTAATCCCATTGGCAGCTACTTCTGCCCCACCAGAAACAGTTACAGTTTTATGTTTGCCATTAGCAGAGGTGCTGAGAGGCTCCAAAGTGTAACGAGTTTTTCGACAAAGCCGCAACTTTATGAGTTTTTCAGGAGAAGACGTACCACACAGCGAGACGCCAGGGGAAGCAGAGACGGTAGTTGAAAGTTTTTTTGGTTTTTTTTTCATATAAATTCCATGTCTTAACTGATTTGTTACCACAGACGCCAAACCAAAGTGTAATTGCATCGAAGTTTATGAGATCAATTTAGCATGTTGGGTGATTTGGCAAAATGAACCAAAGTGTGTACAGTTTGTCTAGAGGTGTGTATGGTTTAGAGACACAGACACACACACACATACATACAGACATTAAAAGGTTTACAGTGTCTGTATGTGGGAGGCGTCAGAGCAGAGCCCTGTCTGTGTTTCCCCTCATTTACTGTACTACCAAATTATCTGTAATTGTTCAGTTTAACTGAATCAAGTCATTATTTAGGTCTCAGTAAATACCATCCATCCACATGCAACAGTCAGGAGGGAGAGAGGTTAGAGGAAACAGTCCAATAGTTAACCAGCGCAATAAATAATAAACCAATAAATATTTGATCTGTGTGTGAACTCAGCAGCAGAGGTCGGACAGTGCTGGGAGTGATGTACTAGTCTGAGGCCGTATGCTGAACACGAGGTCATACCTCCGTCCCTTTTTAAGGAGCTGCCATGTTGCTTGTTTGTGTGGCTGCAGACAGGAGGTGTCATTTTGGGTCTGATGAAGACGCATAACAATGGTCTCTGCTTGTGGCTTAAATTAAAGGATCACTTCGCCTAAGATTCAAAAAAGCATAAACACTACCTTTAGTCGTTATTCTGCACATTTGATAAATGTACATTTTATAAAACCATATATAATTATGTTTATTATAGAACTACAGAGATAGTTTAAAAGATGGTTTCGTATGAACTTTTTCTATGACATTTGTGAAAATTGAGTGCTTGTCTGGTTGGATGCTGATTTCAGTCTGCTCATCACTGTCTGTCATATGCATATAGGTAATTCTTCTTTACAACCAAATAGTTCCAGGTACAAAGGAGGGGAAAAAAACAACTAAATTTGGAACTAAAAGACCCTTTTTCACAATTCTATTTATATTTTCACTTCATCTCAGAACCTATAAGATTTGGCAAATTGGTCAGATAACTGATTAAAAATGTTTTTGTTGGGCAATATTCACACACTAGCAAAAAAGAACAGAGATGTGTTTTTATTTCTCATGGTTTGATGTTTGAATAGATGTACTGAATGGGAAACCTGAAAAGGAGACTGAAAACTCTGAGTGTTTTATGGGTATTTAGTTCTACTTTCAAATTAAGTTCATTATTATATAAAACATAAAATTATTTCACACACTTTTTCCTTACTTTGCTCATTTTCAACCAAATGGCTTCAGGCACTGAGCATCTAAAGAATCATGATGAGACAAACTGGTCTGATAACAGATTAAAACTCAAACTCAGTCGGGGTGTGGCTCTTTGTTTTTATTGTTGTTTGGCTGATGTGTGATTGGATGCAAAGGAAACATGATCCGCTGAATGGTTTAGTGTTTTACAGTAATGAAACACATGACCGCTCGTTCTGTTGTTCACACACCATCTAACTTTTTTTTAGACTAATTGGGAGGTCAGTCTACATGTAACGTTCTCACACATACATCTACTACACAGGAGCTTTATTTGGACCCTGATCCATGTAAAGGTCCTGGAAGGATTCTTTGGCTCCTTGAAAAGTTTCTGTGGTGGAAGCTCATTTGTAATAGCAACATATTAGGATCATTTCATCGCAGGATCAGCTATAGATGGTGTCCTTGGTGCTTGTTGGGATTCAGTGTCTTGCTCAGTGGATGTTTGAGCCCTGATCTTCAGGTTGCCTCCCTGCTTTCTGTTTCCTTTATGTCGCAGCTCCAACATCTTTCTCCATAAGTTGCTCATTGACAATCTGGGAACTGCGCCGTGCTCTCCTCACATTATGAGCTTGTAAAAGGCCCCAATCAAACACATTGTATTTTCTGACACCTCTGTTTGGACACATTTCTCTCCTTGGTGTTGTTTTCTGTGGTACACTGCCAGAGGCCTCACTGTAGCCTGGGAATGGTTTACAATGGTAATTAGTGTTTGTAAGCAGCACTGAAGAAATAAGAAGAAGCACCTGGTGACAAGCCAGCGTTCACACACTCACGCACACTCTCTCACACACACACAAACACACACACACACACACACACACACACCTGGGGAGCTGAGGGAGGAACAGCTGGTTTTCAGCGCTAAGTTCAAAGTTTCTTCTGCATTTTTCTCCCCTCTTCACAAACACAGGCGTGAGAACACAAACACGGGTGACCACACGGACGTCCCCTCATCTTTCTCATCCTGGATTACCAAGGATGAGAAAGACCTGAAGAAGTATTCACTCTTCACTCCCGCCACACCTCCCAAAACACGAAGGCGTCTGAACAATGACAGTTCGTTTCTGCCATAATTTTCTGGGAACAGAAGCTTTCCACCAAACTGTGTAATTCCAGCAGCTCCAGACCTGTCATTTAACCCCCGAAACTGGTTTCAACCAGCTCGACGGGACTTTCTGACTACTGTGAGAGAGAAGCACTGACTTAAAGCAGAGGCTCTGCCTTTTCACATCCGTTGTGGTTTTCAGCTTGAATTGAATTTGTTAGTAGGACACATCCGTAATTATCTGAAAAATCTACTCACACTGTAAGGAGGGATGACATCAAAGCCTTTAAAGCCAAACCGACAGTTGAATTCTTTTTATTTTTGTGTAAGGATATATTTACTGTAATGACAACTCAGCTATTGTGAATATTTTTCTGGTTTTCCCAAAAAAGGATTAATCCTTCAAAAAAGGATTAATCCTTTTTGACAATAAATTTTCAAGCTAACATCATCTTAGCGTGTACATAGTTTTTTGCCTCTTTTTTCAACAGTCATATCATTGATTATCGACTGTCACCACTTTAAGTTATCTGACACTTTACAATATTCAACATTTGACAGGAGTCATTGTGTTGCTATATTTGCATTTCCCTCAGATAGCAGGCTAGGCTAACTAGCTTCTGCTAACGGAAGCTCTAATTCCCCCTGGACATTACTTTTTACACCTCCGATATCTCAGTATTTGGCACAAACGTTAACTTAGATTCAAGAATGAACAAATTAGATTTTGGTGACCAAAGGTCAAAGGTCAAGGTCCCCGTGACCTCAAAAAACACGTTTCTGGCCGTAACTCTTGAATTCACGTTAATTATGACACAGTTTAACTCAAATGTCTATAAGGATAAAATGCAGTGATGATGTTTTATATACAAGGGGTTAAAGGTCAATTTCACTGTGACATAATGTTCTGCAAAAACAAGTCTGGCCGTTATTCAACACTGTAACTCAGGAAGGGGAGACTGTGACCATATTTCCTCCAACTGGGCTGGTTGGCGGAGGCATACAACCGCGAGATGGTAATTCTAGTCACTCATGTTTTTCCAACACCTGCGGGGTCACTGGCAGCTCCCACTCCATCAGCACTGCATTTATCTCACATCATACAAACGGAGGGGTGAAGCTAGTGTTAGCTGTTTTTTACATTAGACTGTCAAAACATCCATGGTCCCTCACAGCAACGACAAGTACCATAACCTCAGCACTCTGTATACTATGCCGTAATTTTAATCTCAAATGCATGGAGATACAAAGTAATGCAGGAAGTGTTCAAATCATAGATGGGAAAAGGTAACAACGTTGGCCCTGTAGCTCATGTTGAAAGTGATTAAAAGTGGTATTATCATTTTTATTTTAATTCATGCCCCCTAGTCAACTCTCTTCTCTTCTTTCTGCTACACAAGTTGAAACATGCACCGAGGATATATGAGAAGATGTACTAGAAAAAAATGAATTGTGATTTGAATGTCATTTAAAGACACACAGAGGAAGGTAAACACCCCAGAGTCCCCTCTACCAAAACTCCCTCAGGTGTCAAGCGTTTTCATTCAGACAATGACATTTTCAAAACCATTACACACCAACTGTGGACAAACACTCATCCTCTGCCACCGCGCACAGACTCTTTGAGTGTCTGGGACAGCTTTTGTAGGTCCCATTACCCTGTCATTTGAGCCTGGAGAAACCTCTCATCTTCCCTCGGTTTCTCCATTCATTTCATCCTCAGGGCTCTGTTCCAGCGCCAACTCACAATGGCCACTAAACATAGATCCCTGACGTTTACATAGACTGAGACAGAGGTGCACATTTGCATGTGGTGCAGAGTGAGTGTTAAAAGGAGGTAAAGTTTGAGAGCAGCCTGCAGGCTCTTTGTGATATGTCAGGAAAAATGTCCTGGACCATTTCATTTGTTGAGAGCTTATTTAAGGTTTAAGAAGTGTCATTACTTGACATTATAAATCATTATGGGATTTGAGACTCCTTGTAGGCCAAGCTCCACAGAAAAGGCTCTGTTCATCTTATTGTGTAATGCACAGATAGAGTTGGCACTATGCATTGTCTTTGTGCTCTGTCTCCAAACTTCAGTTTTTGCTATTAATGAAGCCATGATCCCAGTTTTGCATGTACTGTGTCATTATATAATTACATTAATAGCAGTTTAGAGAATGACATACTGCACATGCCAGTGTTTCAGCCCATAGGAAGCGTTAGCATGTAGAGGGCAGTGACGCCGCTCATAAGATCACTGTTTCCATTCCAGCAGAGCGGGATGATGTCAAAGCCTGAGGTGCCAAACGTGAACATTACATGGTTTAAATCTATTATACTCAAAGGCAGCTGCTGGCTCAAATGCTTACAGTCAGACTAAAACAAAGTCAGGTTCCTGATTACTGAACTGAGCCAACAACAATGTGACCAGTAGCTAATGAGTAATTAAAGGTCAAGAGTGTAGAGAGAGGATAGTAGCTGAGGTATGTGTGTCTGTGTGACCAGGCACATGCTTTTCAACAGACAGAATTTATTCAGATAATCGATCTTTTTCCATTTGCAGAACCGGAACAGGTTGTAGACACAACAACAAACACGACACTGACAGCAAATGGTTGCAAATGTACACATCTAGTAGACACAGCGAAACACTAGCATTAATTTAGAGTCATGTTTCTGGCCACCTGATGAATTTAAGTCCAGTATTCCTTCAAGGCCAGTTCTGGGCTCCGCCTAGTCCTGAGGGAAACATCTGCGTCTTTAGCTCCTCTATGTCGTAGCTAGTGAGGTAGCGTATGCTGGATTCATAACAGCTTCGTGACGGAAAACAGCTGCCTGCTGCTACTGGAAATAAAGTTGGTGAGAGCCATGAGAGTGAACTGAAACGGTAAGCCAAAACAAAACCAAAACAAGCAGCTGAAAGACACTAAAACACTCTGTAGGGCAGAGAGGAACTGCATAGACGGTAATAATTCTGTGTTGATGTCACTACAAGCAACCACTAAAAGTACATTAGCATCATTAGCACAATATACTTAAGTATCAAAAGTACTCATGCAAACTAGACCTTTTTCAAAATGTTCTTACTATATATATTTTGTTGTCAAAAGTAAACAACGGGATAAAACGAACGAACACACACAAACACGCAAACAAACATAGCAGCTAAAGAAGTTCATCCAGTCATGTTACTGTAATAATGACTATAAATGTCAAACTTAGTATTTAGCTGCAACAGTTGAGTGGTAGCTTTAATAAAGGCTGGAGTATTAAATGACAATTCTTACTGTGTTAAGATCAATGTAATGTAGCAGAATGTAACACAAAATAAGATAAAATACTCAAGTACAGTACTTACTTATTTTCCACCCCTGCACACCACTGCCTTCATTTGCATGTTGAATAAAACATTTTCTTCTTTGAACCACATGAAGATATAATTGTGGTTTTAAGAACCAAAAACCATCTCAATATATTTCTACATCTCCCCTCTCAGGAGCTCTGAGCCTCTCTTTTGATTGGCTGACTGTTTTCTGAGTGATCCAATAAAAAATAAAGGAGATTTCAGGTAAACACTCAGAGAAACCAAACTCTGCAATGCTGAATGGTGGATCCAGGTGGGCGGGGCTTGCGGCGTGGCTGAGAGCGGTGACTGCTTTGTTGTGACATCACAAAGTTACAGAAGTTTTGATGGATCGTTTTAAGGCTCAGTTTCTAAATACAGGCTGTGTGAATTTTTTCTGTGGACTGAGCGCTTTGATACTTTCACATTATTAATATAGAACCTAGACCTGATCTATAATCAAACAACATGGACATCTTCCTTTATACTATGTGGGACCTTTAATGATCAAAGTCACAGCAAATCAATCAGTGTCTTCATCAGGTAAATAAGTGTAATGTGCATTTTAGTGCAGCTGCTCCATTCCCAATGCTGTGTGTGTGTGTGTGTGTGTGTGTGTGTACATGCGATGCATGACATGTGTTTAAGCTTAACAAGCAGCTCCTTGCATGTTTACCCTCAGCGTTGTGTTTGTCCTGCCTGATCGTCGCTTTCATTCTCTGTTTGCAGAAGAAGAGAAGGGAAGAAAGAGAAAAAAAGGAGAATAAGGGATGATGGGAAGGCACTGGGATTGGATTGGAGGGTGGTGGGCGGTGAGGTGCAGGGGGGTCGAAAAAAAGGCTCATGTCAGCAGAGGAGTAGAGACAGATAGAGGGCAAATATTTACTGTGCTGTCTGTTGGACTTCCCAGGAGGCCTGCTTAATGAAAGACGAGGGGTATTTAGAGGAGGATACGGCCGTTCAATTAGCAGCTCCCACCAGCAGACAGTAGTTTGTGTACAAACACTCAGCTACTGGGGGACGGAGGGGTGTGTGTGTGTGTGTGTGTGTGTGTGTGTGTGTGTGTGTGTGTGTTGTGTGTGTGTGTGTGTGTGTGTGTGTGTGTGTGTGTGCGTGCGTGCTGAAGATGTGAGCGTAAGTGTGTATTGGTATGTGTTAATTAAAGCATCTTGCACGTTCCTCTGTGAGTGGTGTTTTCAGGGTGGGCCTGTTGTCGTGGGGTCTGGGGAGGGATGTGGTGAAGTGTGTGTGTGTGTGCATGTGTGTGTGTGTGTTCATTGTGTAAACAGTGTTCATGTTGTCCACTGACAATCCCCAGGGGGATGTTTATACATCGGCCTTCATCAATTATGGCTAAAGCCATTAGCACCAGCCACACACACTGTTACACGTGCTTCAATACGTGCAGCACACATACGAGCTGAACAAACACTTTCATTCTTTCTTTCTTCTCAGGAGTTTTTGTTCAGCGGTTAAAGAGAGAAGCAGGGAGATAAAGGAGGGAGCCACACTCACTTGCCCACTCAAGATAACCCTCGTATCTACATGTGTGTTTGTGAGTGTAAGATTGTGTGTTGCAAGGAGGGAGGTGCTACAGCTTTACCTCACATTTCTTAAAAACAATTTGCTATAAAAAAATGCCCATAAGGCCTCGAGGTTTCCATCCAACAAACAATACCATTCTCTTTAAGTCACTGAGTGCCCTGTTTTGAGGCTGTACTGTATCCAGCTCTCATTTCCCCAACATTAATCAAAATCGTACTTGCACAACGCTTTACAAACAGTCATCACAACCTGAAACCAACAAAACATATAGCACGTATGGGTTTCTGTAAGCAAACGAATGCTGTGGCCAAAGTTTGAGTTTCTGAGCGCATTTAGAAATCAGAGGACAGTTGTCCTTTTTTGTTCCTGTTTGTTGTGTAACTGTTATATGTTGAGCTGTGGCTGCTCCTGTCGCAGGCAGAGCGACACTGACCGGGACAGGATTCAACCAGTGTTACTGGGAGGGAAAGGAAAAGAACTGGAACTTATACTGGAGACCTTTATTGTCCCACAAGCAAAAATACTAAAACAACATAACAATTTAAGACGTTACATTTTTTTGGTAAACTGCATGTGTGACCTGGTGGTAAATGTTTAATTTTCTTAACCAGATGGATTTTATTTTCCACATGATTTGTTATTAAAATAATTGACAAGGACAGCTCCAGGAAAATAAGTAATAATAAAGTTGGAGACCATGAGTTAAACAACCACAATATAAAAAGAGATCCTTATTTTTTGTTTATATTTAAAGCTTCACTAATCAATGATTAGCAATGAGTGAAATGACTGTGTATAATGTGAAAGATGTCAGACCCACAGAGAATTATCACCCCTCGACTCTACAGAGCATTTTAGCTTCTTCCAGCTCATTGTTTTGGTTTTGATTCACTCTCACTGCTCTCAGCAACTTTAGAGCCAGATATTTTCCACAGGAGTCGGTGGAGCCCAAAACGGAGAAAAAAGAGAGCAAAAGAGAGCGAGCTGGCCAGAGACACCTCCCCAAATGTGTGCTAATGTTGCCCTTCATCTGCTGAATGTGTAAATAACCAGCTGCTTGTTAAATCGACTTTGCAAGGAGATAATATGTTCATCTTCAATTAATCAAAGCTTTAAAAAATCTGAGATGTTTTATTGTTTTTTTTAATGGTCATTTACAGCATCAACACTCGCCTTTTTCTTTCTGACCTTGTTTACTGTAAACTGTGGTGAAATGACTCCTTTTGAATGTGTCGTTTAGTTGGAATGGAACTTCATTTGTACTTAAAAAAATCCAGATATTGGATATCTCCCAATTCCCCCCACCCACGCATCAACCCCCAAGCACCCGTAGTCTTTGTCTCTATCTTGCTTCACCAAAAAAGAAAAATGAGTAAGTCAAGTTCAAGTCAACATGAGTAACTTCTAGAGAACGCCACGCTGAGATAAAAGTGTTATCAAACTTCTGATCTAACTCTTATCATGAAAGCAAATTCATGTATTTCCTAAAATGTTGAACTTTCCCTTTAATAAGTGAGATCTGTTGTCATAATGAAAATTGCACTGAGGAGGATAACAATGATGTAGACGTGCTGTAGGTGGTGTATCCGCCACCACATCCTGCATGGCACAGTATGTGTGTGTTGTACTTACAGTACATCCCGTGTGGAAATACAGGGTTTCCACTGCTGCCCTGGAAATGATTTTGGTCCGCCCCGACAATTTTGTCATGTTCATCCACACCCTGAACGCAACCTACTTTCCTCAGAAGTAAGAGTGGGCTTTACAGATGCGTGAGGCTGGATTGTTTCAGAAGTGGCGGAAGGTTGCGTGATGCACCTACAATGACGCATGGGCTCACAACAGCAACCATACTGCTCTTGTGATGCCGCCATGTCTTTTATATGCATGCACTGACTCAGATGCAGCACCTGCAGAGGAGAATCAAACTGGACATTGCGGGAGCAGGAAGTGTTTACGCTAATCAAGCGCTCAGTAATGACTCTCCTCTTGTTGTGGGTCCTGTTCCTGTAGCTTTGTTGAGTCTGTGTCACTGGCTCACTGTGGAAGTATTTGCACTTCTTATCAGGAACTCTTCTTCTTTCCTTTCCCTAGTGCACCACTTGACAAAGGATGCCCACCACACTATGTTTAGAAAGGGGGTCTTGGAAGTGAGTGACTCATCAGACCACAGACTGATTTACTCACACAGTACACACACACACACACACACACACACACACACACACACACACACACACACACACAGTACACACACACATATATATACACAATGTCCAAGTGTGCAATCTGCAACCCTCAGGTACTCTAAACACACACACGCCATGTTGCGTGCTCTCCCTGTGTTTAGTCTTTAAAAGTCCAGGAAACGCCCCTCCTTTGAAGCTCCTAAGAAGTCCGAGCATGCCTTCCAGCGTCTCTCCTGCTCCGGGTTTAGAGTTGCTGTGGCCTATATGGATCCAGTTAGAGCCTCACTATAGGAACGTTCATATTTTGTCTTTATGGGCGTGTAAAACATTCTGTTTATATTATAATGCACCACAGAATGGTCTATTAGCTGTAATAGGCTCCTTGGCAAACCTCCAGATAATGAATAAAATAAACAACGTGCGTATTCATCCCCCGTCGCAGCCGGCCCTGCCAAATGGAGTAACAGTGAAACCCTAAGACACGGGCGATAAAAGCAGTTTAAGAATAATTCAGTGTCTTGAATTGAATTAGCCGTGCAGCCCCAAGCAGTGCAGAGAGAACACATAAAACATGAGGTTTGTCAAATGCATTTACTTTGCTGCTGGGACTGCTCGGGTTCCTTCAGCCACTTCTCCCTGGGATTTTCCTGGGAATACAAAAGTAGCATTCTCCTTTTAACAAGAGATTTTAAATATGTTACAGTACTTCTTTTTTATTGCACTTCTCCTTAGAGGAAGAGAGATTTAGTCTGCTTTGACAAGTACAGGATTGCTCTTTTGTTGGCTTTTAAAAACCTCTGACATCAGAGTGACACAGATACATACAACTCTTCAACATCATTTAAGTGGGTGGTAACAGTTTGGTTCCTGGCTGTAATGTTTTTGCTTCTTGAAGTTGAACTGACTTTTGTTGATTATAACATTCAGAATAATTATCCACAGTTTATAATTGTGACAAGAAATGTAGAAAATGAGCCTCTTTCAACCATTCACTGAAGGCTGAAGGCTCCCAACGAAAAACAGTGCTTGTTGTGCTATTTCCACAGCAGCAACATAGGATCTTTGTGGGGTCATTTCTTCTTTATATATTAATATGTGACCATGTAGTGATTGAAAGGAAACTTGCAGAGATAAAAGTGGGTGTGACATGCAACAAGTTAGTTATATTGTATGTGCCATTAGGCCACAAGGATGCCGCACAACTTAGGGACTTTACCTGCATTCGAGTTGTGTGCAACATCCGTTCACACAGTAGGCGAGCACGTGTTACTGCAGGACACACGTGATCACTCTCCAACCACTCTGACGGGACCGGAAGCCTCCCTTTGTTTTGTTTGCACCTGTTCATCACTAGTCATGATATATGACATTTGCAGTTTTGACTGATAAAGCTATAATCAGTTATTGTTTTGAGTGAGTTCTTTGTGATACCAGAGAAGACGAATGAACACATAGGGTTCAGTAAAATGAGCATGACTTCCTGGTGGTCACCAGGATTTGATTTCCTGGCACGGGTCCATATATTCTGATTATGGAGGATGACAGTTTCCAATGAATAAGTAACTTGTCAGTCCATATTTACACCTCGTGGCATGAAATAAGTCGGTGTGAACACAAAACTGGGCAGAAGTATAAATCAACAAATGAATTACAGGTGTGAAACCAAACTCTCCCAAAGTCTCTGGTTCCTCCTCTACAGCTCTCCTTTGTTACAATAAAGCCAATTTTTCTTTCAACCTACTATTGAACTAATTTGACTAATATTTATGTTCCGTTGGATAATGCAAATGCAAAATGAAAGGCGCAATGAAAAGGCGCAAAAAGGTTTCCAAGGTTTAGTTACTGGAGCTTCTCAGTTTCTTGGGCTACTTGTCAAAAAACAACAAAAGAAATACAGTACATTGACGGTGAAATGTTAACAGATACTGTCAGTGTAATCACTGTTACTCTTCCTACAAATCATATTTGCTGGTGCAAATTAGTTGCATATAATGTTATTGTTTGGGAGGCAAACAACAAGTTCTCAAATTGAATAAAAAAAATCTGATCTGATGCCCATATCGGCAGGAAAGTTTTCTGATCAGACACCACAGGTTGGTTAGGTCGGGCGTGGTTAGGAAAACATCATTAGGTTAAAATTACTACTTTGTTACAGTTAGAAGACCTTCGTTGTCATGGTTATGATAAAAAAAAACAAAAAACATGACGTCAAAGGAAGGAAAAATTCTGTTGATGTTTTAAAAACAAAAACGAACAACAACAACATTGACTGCCTGAGATGGGAAACAAACAGTGGTCTCCTATGTCTAAAGTCTGATGTTTTGTTGACCAATCCTGACCTCTCCCTCTCTCTCCCACTGCATCACGCTGATTCCTCTTTTACTCATAATTATTTAGACATTATTCCTGCGGCTCCTAGAAGGCAATTTTCACTTTCACATATTTACATTAAAGCAGTTGCTGAAGGGTCCGATGCT
This sequence comes from Seriola aureovittata, assembly GCF_021018895.1. NCBI lineage: Eukaryota > Metazoa > Chordata > Actinopteri > Carangiformes > Carangidae > Seriola > Seriola aureovittata. The sequence continues at coordinate 4,102,555 of NC_079383.1, read as the reverse complement.
ATCGTTTTTCTCGGGAGGAACAGTCTCAGACAAAAATTAGCACATTTAAAATCTCGCTCATCTTTTACCAGGGACTCCACTGAAGCCTGAAGAATCCCGACGCTGAAGAAGCAGTGCTTATGCGTATTTGGGCACATGGTCAAGAACCACCAACAGGCTGTGTGACTGGGACCGGCTCCACACCTCTAACTCACCTGTCAAGGACACTGCGGGGACATACTGCCAACATGTGGACATGAACCGGGCTCCTGTGGTGGAGGGTGACTTCTCTTACCATCATGTCACCCATGCTGCTCCATTTTCAAAGGAGTCTCACACATAGGCAAACATTACACACTATTATCCCATAATTAGAGCTGGGATTAAGAGTGGCCACACCCATTGATTCAGTGTTTTTACCACACCCATCAAACCTTCAGGTGTGTTGTGCTGGGTCTTTATTACATACGGTATAATTAAGTCTTTGTGTCGATGTGGGGCTGCTCCTGTGAAACAGAAACCAAATTCAGAAAATCTTTCCGAGCAGTCTCGCTCGCATGGGGCCTTTTCCCCATCGGCATCAAGACAAACAAAGACAAACTCAGAAGTATGTGACTTCTGTGAAGTCTGATTATGATAGGCTGAGGGCATACAGAGTCACCAGTGTGACCTCTGTGATGGCAGATAAGCCAGTGACACAGACAGATACAAATAAAAAACAGAGAACGCTTTAAAACAAAAAAATACCCCGTTTTCTCTTTCTTCAAAGTATGTGGATGCATGTGAATGTACTTATGCGGGCAATCATGTGAGAGCAAACACACTCATTAACATGCTGGTAGGTCAGTGTGTACAAGGCAGCAGTGGATGAGGATCATCCCTGGGGGAACCAGCCGTTCCTCTGGCCTGTCTGGAGACAAGATCTTGAACACTCCTCCAAAGAAATCCCCCAGTTCTCCTCCCCTACACTCGTCTATTCCTGTCTTACACTGTGTCCTTGATCTCCTCTCTCCTCCCCTGGTATCACCTTTACCTCCTCTGCTCAGCACTGCCAGGTGCCTGCAAGGGTAAAGGAAGAAACTGCAACTTTTATCTTTCAGCGCATTGTTTTCTTGACAAAGTCTGAGAAATTTCACAGAGCAGCCTTTGGACGGTTTTGTTAGTCTTCTGAAAAAAAGACAAAATCTGATGTCAAAAAGTTGATAACTTCTTTGTGCCTGAATACATAGGGGCTTGTTTGTGTGCATGCATTACAATGAGCCACGAACATCAAAGCGAGGTCCAACGAGCCAAGTACAGATCTGAGAAAGTGCATAATAGATTTATACAAGTCATACAATCACATCTCACCTGGGGCCATCTCAAAGCAGCTTCATGTCCCAAGATCAACATCAATACAGACCATTGTTCGTAAGTACAGAGCACTGGGAACACTACTACATCCAAAGAGGCAATAGTGCAAGAAAGAAGCCCCTGCACTGAAACTGGTGACCTGAAGCTCTACTCAAGATTTATGTCCGATCACAAAAACCTCATCAACGTCAAATCAACAGCTAGAAAGTTCAAGCCAGACCTCAATGGGATCTTCCAACAGGACAAAGACCTTAATTCAGAAATGTTTAAAAGTGTTTAAGTGTCAAAGCTACCTGAAGTGAAAGGGAAATGCAACCAAATAATAGCTGTTCTGTATCTATATTTTTGACGTATTAGATTTTTGTTATATTTTTATACGCTGTACAATATATTTGGGAAACCAAATAAATATATTTTTTTAAGTAAGAGTGGTTTCCTATTATTTGACTATAGCAATTATTGTGATAATTGTAATCCCCATATTAACACAATATACCTGTCTTTTACAGGTGTATGTAAATTGTATATGGATTGCAACAGTTTAAGAAACTTTTTCCTTTTCTGTCTAAAATTTGAAAAAGAAAAAAGCAAATAAAATCACCAATGGAAAAGATGACTGTGCAGAATATGACCCCTAAATGTTTGTTTAACTGATATAAAAAGATAATTTCCCCTCTCTTCTGAATGAAGTGGTCCAGTCTGACAGTGAGCTGATTCACCGTGGCGGCATAACAAATTCCTCCATGTTTTGTCGGTTAGTGTGGGGCCTTCAGAACGATGACCCCAGACTCACCTCTTTGCACAACGCTGGGTCCGGGGGAACCCGCTCGGCCCCAATAATGAGATCATTACCAACAGTTAATTAAAAGCGATGCGTCTTCTAAAGCTTTGCCCCATATCGCATTGTGTGCAAACAATTACGTCCCTTGTGGACATCTGAGGATAAAAGGGTGAGCCAATTGGAGGAGAACGCCCATTGTCCCTCTCCTGAGAAACTGTCTACCCTCGCTTTTTGCTTTTCAATGAATTCTTTGTGTGTGCACTAGGGTCCAGGGCAGAGGGGGCCGAGCTGTGCCGCGCCGAGCCGTGCCGGACCCGGCCGCAGTGTTACTGAGCCGGAGCCTCGGGATGGGCAGAGGCCTGGTCAGTGTGGGATGCTGAGGGAGAGCAGAGGGTCTGCCACAAAGTCCTAGACAGCAAAACAGTGCAGTGATTTCCTGGAGAGACGCGTTTAGTGGTTAATTAGAGTTTTATATCACTTTTATTAGGACTATGACGCACAGTGGAGTCTTTGTTTTCTGCATTTTAAAATCTAGACAGTCAAAAACACCATTTGGTAGATCCATAGAAGGGCAAAAAACATACAATGCCATTTATGGCAGTGGTATGGAAAAGCATTGACTGTATTAGCTTTTAAGGAATTCATTGAATCCTAAATTCACATTTCAACTAACTGATAAAATGCACATCAGACTGTTCTAGAGTTTTGATTAGACAGGAAGCTCTTTCACATCAACTGTGGACAATATGACTGAAAAACTGATTATCCACTTTTCTGGATAATCTCTGTAACATTACTGTACTTAGCTTAGATACAGCACAAGGACATCACATTTTTACCACAGACGAAATGTTTTCCATCGCCTCACAAATAGACCACCCTCATTTCCAGCTACACAACTGTTTTGGAAAACACTTGATTCCTACTGCTTTTATGAAGTTAATCTAATTTGGTACATAACATATTTGAATGATTTCCAGAAAACATTTGATCTGAATACTTTGTCCTTCAACAGGTAGCCACATTTATAGTTGTGCAGGTGTGGCCTCATTGACACATATTGATTTGTCATATTAGGAAGAGCACAGGTGTTGTGACTATCAAACAATGGTTCTGTTCTCTTCAAGTGTCCCAGTGAGTCATGACAGTGAGCATGATCAACAGAAGTTTTTATTTCTCCTTTAGCTGAACTGAATGCACTTAGTCTCTGCACATCAAACTCTTGACATTACCTTGCAGAAATACATACTCGCTGTGTAAGAATGTTTTATCTCCAGACTCCCTTATAGAGAAGAAAAAAGCTTCACCACCCACCAATCATCTTCTTTTCTCGCTGTCTGTCTGCATGATAACACTGGTGGACACATGTTCCATAGTCGGAGGCTCACATTCGTTATCTGCTGTATGTGCGCCGTCTTTCAGCTGAGAACCGGAGGAGGAGGAGGAGGAGGAGGAGGAATGAACCCTCCAGACAAGTACAATGAAGATAACTCCTGGTCCGGTGCCACTTCTCCTATCACTGAGACCATGTCTGCATGACCTCGAGAGGACCTTGAAAGGACACCATCTGCCTGGAGGGAAAGAGAGAGAGGGAGTCCTACAGAGATAACTCCCAGAAACCCACGGGAAAAACATAAAGTTGCTGTAATGAAACGGTTCATTATTATTGGACAAACACTGACGCGAAGGGGCTTTTGATCAAAGACCATACTGTACAAGTCTGTTTGAAGTGGTCCAGGCTTTGAGACTTTATTTACACAAGCCTAAGATTAGGGTTTGAGGTATGTTACAACTCATATCACACAAACATAACCCCTTTCTGTCTTTTCACTCACTGCACATAAGGTCAGTGTCAAGATATTGGTGCTGTGGAAGGGAGGGGGTGATAAGATAAAGACGACAAACTCTGCAGAAAAATGTGAAGACAAGGAAAGAAAAGCCTGACCTAGTCTACTTTGGACGTTAGAAGAATGCGGAACAGTGGATCCCCACTGTTTGATTAACAGCTTGGTGACAGACACGAGCAACGCTTTAGTAATGTTTTAATATCTGACAAACGTTGTGTCTGTCATTTCACACAGCCTGTTTCTGTGGTCTGATGCAGAGCAATGCATGGAATGGCGAGGATTCCTCCAACCTGCCTCTTAACCCCCGTCAAAAGTTTCTGTTGCCCTGTTCCTGTCGCAGGTCTTTTGTCATTCTCCACATTCTCCCCTGTTACTTAAACAGGCTTGAAGCTCACCTTGGCGCCTCTGCACCTCGAGCTGCCCCGCAGGCGTGTAATTAGGCCTAACCTCTCCTGTTCAAACAGTGTAATGACATGATTTACACGTTCTGCAGAAGCCTTTAGATGCTGTGGCACCACAACAATGTGCATAATCTGTAATTAAAGGAAGGATGGGAGATTGAAGATTAAGAGGACGCCATATTCAGAGCCCTAAAAGTGTTAAATATTAATTAAATAAGTAATTATAAAATAAAGAATCACATTAATAATTGTAAAAAAAAATATGTATATTAAAATGTTAGTAAAATGTTCCTTAGAGAAAGACACAACTCGGAAGACACTCCTCTAGCCTATGGGAATTAGCTAACAATGCTAACTCTGGCTCTTTACTGTGAGTAATAATTATAATCAAAGCTTGCAACACAGCTTAGCTAGTTAGCAAGCTAGTTACATAGCATGTTCAACCTTGTTAAGCTAAATAATTAGAGAAGTTAATAACTGTGTTTGTACATGTTTTAACAGCAGAAACCTGTAGTTAGCTGGTTCTGAATGACTTTAGTACTGTTGTTGCTAACAGGCTAAATATGGTTTTTGAGCTAAAAGGGGAGAAACTAGTGACAACATTACTATCATGAAAAATAACATGAAATAGTGACGTTATAAAATAAAATTCAACATGATATAAAAGTGTAATTGTGAAACTGCCACAACGAAATGAAACTGAATTTTGAAAAACTGCATTTTGAAATATAAAGATAATGTGAAAATGATGCATTAACATTGATTTATTAAATTATTTTACAACCTAAAGATTTGGTTTATTCATATATTTTACGCAACTTATTTAATACTGAACACCTTGGGGCCATGTACATACACACAGACTCTTCTCTATTGTGTACAGAAAGTCCACTCCTCACAACTTTACCTGCAGGCCTTTCACCTCCCTATCACCGTGGAAAAGGATGATGTCAGGTGCTGTGTATGTTATTGTGAGGTGTATTTTCAGGTAGGGAGTGGCAGAAAGAAATGGTCTTTCAACGTGCCTCAAGCTAGTTGTTGAAAGCTAAGGAACTCCCAAACCCATATTTAGAGAAGAAAGAAAGAGAGCAGTGAGAGAAGCTGTTTGTGGCAGTTAGAACAGAGTAACCATAGTGTGGAGCTTTTAAAGGCTTTAAATCAAAAGTTTGGTGTTTGATAACAGGTCGGAGTATGAAAAGGACATTCAGCAATTTATCACAAATCTACTGTGTGCAAGAAATCACTGTATCTAAACCAAAATGGAGTAAAAATAACCAGGATGTTTTTCTTGACTTCATAACCGCTTCGTGTTGGTTGGTATTTCAAAGGCCTATCACCGACTTTGCCTCCAATGAAAACGTCTCCTCAAGACAGAGGCTTTGAAAAGCTTCCAGTGAATCCTGTTAAAAGAAATATCATATAATTCAATTCATTTTTTTTTCATTACCAGAGGGGGCCAAGTGAACAAAAGTGCTCCAAACATCTCCCTGCAACATCTGTTTGTAATGCTGAACAATAATGGGCACCGGGCAACGACGGGAACGAAGAGGAAGACGGTGCTTTTTGTCATCGGATACAATTTGACTTGCACACAACAAAGCAAGAGGATATAAACCCTCATGTCTTGACATAGTGGGATTTAAAAAAAAAAAATATGTATATATATATATATTGTATTTCCACCAAGATGACATCATTGACGTGCTCAGGGTATAGCTTCTGGGATTTTCATACCAAGGCTTTGTTCGAAACCAGAAAGTTTTCCTTTTGTTTTTCTATGGTTTTGCTTCACTCAATAGCGTTCCTGGTCTCGATTGAAACCTTCTCTTTCAAAGAGGCCACAGAGATTTACTGAACTATTTTGTTTAACTTTTCAATTAAGCCATCCCTTTTTTTTCTTTTTTTTTTTTAGAGGACACATCCGTTTTCGATTACCTTACTCCGCAACATCCCTAATTGGACAAAAGACAGTGTGCCCGCGAGTCAGGAATATGATGTCACATGACTGTATAACATCCTAAACATGACAAGATGGCGAACACATGTCTGTGAAGAGCTCTTTCATTTGTTATATCTTCAGCCTGTTTTCACAGCTCTAATGATTAGGAGACATGAGAGATCAGCCGTGTAAATGAGACAGTGAGGTGTTATGTAAACTCTCCGTGACTCACTTCACACCATGTGTTGTATTATTACACAGGAATTAATTACAGTGAGAGCCTATAAAGAGCTAATGAAGCATAAATGCCCCTTATTGTAATGGCCGAGTAGTTTGTTTTCATTTGGACAGTGAATTCTCCCCCAGTAAGAAATGTCCAATATTGGTGACAGTGCAGAGGACTTTGTAGTTAAATTGTAACCCTGTACCCAGTATCTGGGAGTCCGCCTGTCTGTCTGCCAGTAGGAAAAATGATAAATAGAGACAGAAAACAAGACTGCTGACTGTACACTGGGAAAACAGATACGAGCCGACAGGGCCATGCTGGGCTGTGTGCAGCAGGAGCAGGGTTAATAGGTGAACAGACAACCCACTTTTACCTCTAGCCCAGAAAACCTTTAAGTTGAACCTTTAATGTGCAGTTTAGACTTCAACATGGCCGACTTCAGTGCAGTATGATGATACTGATGGCTAAGCTAACCTCGCGTCGGTATGATTGATCTGGAGAGGCACAGCAGACAGCTCCAGCTGGAGATCAAAGGAAAGCCTCTCCTGTGCAGAAGAAGTGGGAGGGAGGTTGGAGGTGTGTCCCGCCCCCGTCCACCAGTGCCAGATGTTCTCCTCTCTCCGTGTCCCATCATGCTTGATAATTGCACGGCGCACCATAGGCTTCCTCCGTGCCCCCTTGACATTAAAGTGCAGCGCCTGGCAGGGCGCTGCGCTCAGCAGAGCTTTGAATTAGTCCTGGATACAGCAGTCACACAGGCCTCAGCAGCACAGACCCTCATACACACACATGTACATACATCTCCACCTACTCTACCCCAGAGAGGCCCTGAGTGGCCAGCAGGTCCCCAGGCGAAGGGGTACGATCTTTGGCCAATTACGGATTTGCAGAGGGGCAGCTGGTGGGATTGGAAGTGGAGGCGGAGGTTTGTGTTTACATGCATGTTTATGCCATATGCAACCTCTCATTTGTCAGTGTGTCTTCCATCTGAAAGTCCAGCAAGGTTGCGTGCTCTTTCCTCCTTATACTGTGAGTCACCACCGCTGTTAGCCCCGGGGCCTGTTCCACTGGCACCAGCCCTCCTCTCTGTGTTGCCATCATTATAGGTGTCCCAGGGAGCCATGGGGGCTGAAATTAGGGCATGCAGGGACAGATAATGACAAGGTAGAGATGCTGCAGACATGACACTAGCTTTTAGTGAGGCAAACTGGCTCCATGTGTCCAGACTCTGTCCCACTGTCTCCCTCCATCCTCCAGCCTTTATCCCCTGAAACCCACCTCCCTGCCCATTGTGCCCCAGTGAGAGGCTCCCCTCGCTGGGCTGTCTGCATGAGTCAGGTGGCTCTGCCATCTGTCCTCCAGGGGCCAGATGGGAGGTGATAAGTGACTGCAGGTGGTGCGATGGCTGTGCACAAGCTCTTACTATCACTAGCTGCTCCATCATCACCACTGAAGGGCAGATCCAGACAGTCTCTCCCGCCCCTCAGCCTCAACCCTGGGTGCACCTGTGCTGCTGAGGATACACCCAGACATAGACACGGCCTTGCTTTTATTTGTTCATTCATTAAAGCCCTGGTTAGTCTCAGATAGGAGGGCGCAGGGTGCTGTGTGAACAGTAAGGCCATTGAAAATGTTTTAGTGAATGAATCCAGATGTGAGTGGATGAGGAGGCAGCTGGGATTGAAAACGCTTTTGTTGGTTTTGATTTAAAAGAAAAAAAAAGTTTTAACAGATTTTTTGCAATAAAAGCTTTTTTTTTTTAAAACATTATTTTTATCCTATAATTCTGAGTTGTGGCCTCCTATTGCTAGAATTTCACACAATAGTAAATTTACAACCTATTGAACCCCACATAGTGTACCTCCTGCAGTTCTGCCTTGTGCACACCTACAACACATGACCGTCGATAAATTACACAGACCCTGTGAGCAGGATGTGTTTACATAACCTACAGTGTTGCTCTACCGGAGTTATGTTTTGATTTTTCCTATATTGCCCCACATTGTTTCCAAACTCCAGTTTCCCCCAAGGTCATGTACCCTGTTAAATCACTAACAGAGGCCATAAACACAGCCTGTCTCCCATCTAGAGAGAGAGAGAGAGAGAGAGAGAGAGAGAGAGAGAGGAGGGGGCCTTGAATGGAAGCTAGTTGAACATTTTCCTGCCAACTCTTGGCACCTTCCTCCCTTCCAACTCATGAATGAACACTAATACAATATAAAGACTATGTAACACCCCTCCCATTGCTCCCACCCACCTCCATGTTGTGCTGCAGCATTCGCCATGGAGCCTGCTCGACACGCAGAGGTGTAAGGAGACTAAGATGGGAGCCGGTGGCTGGAGTCAGACTGTAAAGCTCACGTCTCCTTGGAGATCCCTCTGAAGCTTTGATGGCGTTTTGATGTTAATGCCTCTCTGCTTGGAAGGCGGACTCTGTAAATGGAGGTCATTGTGCAGGGATACTGTGGCCGTGTGTGTGGTGTAATGCAGGAAGGAGGTATATGATCAGCAGCCCGTCCCTGTGGTTAACATGCGAGATTAAATAATACCCTGTCATAAAATATTGGTGGGGAAATTCTAAACACATTACGTACTTGTATGGAGGGCAGAAGTGAGACACATGAGGAAAGAGTATAGATGGATATATTGTACACCCCCGTTTTATATGCAAACTGTAGTCTATAAACCACTTTTTAGACAGGCAATTCATTACATAATGGCAACTTTAAATGCAGGTCTGAATAAGTGACTGAGTTATTTCTCAGTAAATGTCAGGGCAGCAATCATACTAGGCAACATGTCTGAATTAAATGCCATCATATTAACAGAAAGGCTTTGACAGGCACAGGTTTATATAAAGCCAAGATTTTTTTTTCAAGTCTGTCTTGATTAAATAAATAATCTCATCCTCACATTCATCACTGTAAGTATTTGATTCACAGTGGAGGTGCTTTATGGCCAGTGTGGACAGTGACCACTACTTCTCTGAACATATAGTATTGCAAATGACGAGTATGATTTTATTAAAAAAGAACATTTTAGAATGTGTTAATTAAGAGCAATGTGGTAATTTTGTCATGTTATATAATATACAAAATATTGTGAATGACCCAAATGCTGTGAAGGAGCTTCTCATATGGGATCAGTCTATAAAGATATGATGCTGCATGAATGTATCAAATGTGAATTGTTAACTGACAGTGATTTTGTGTTTGTCTGCACATGTTTTACTGCAACAGCTTTTTATATAAAAGTCAGAATAAATTCTGTGATTTAGAGCTATAATCAAATTTCTTAATCAAATTTCCTCAAGTCACAACCTCACGTCTGGTCATTTTTATGCTTGTGCCTTGGTAGACTATATAAAAATATTTAGCAAAATTCTACTAAATGAAAAATGTATTAGGGGATCCACTAGTGAGAAATGGGACACACACCATGGTCATACAATAGCTTTCAGCTGCAGAAATAACTTTTAAAACCATTACAAATGCAATCTGTGAGAGAACTGAGAGCCCTTCTCCATGTTTGAACAGTATATGTTTTGTGTTTGAAGATCCAAAAAGCCATTCGTTTGACAAAGCCAGCACTGTTACGGATTCCATGTCTGAGAAGAGCTTGACACCGAAAGGTAAGAAATATTCCTCTGCTATCCATATTTGTCTTTTAATCATAAATCACATCCAAACCACCTCTTTTTGATCCAATCAGCACACACTGGCTCCCTTGTTCTTTTGTTTTTAGGACTCCACACACTGCGGCGTCTACCGCTCGGCTGTCATATGTGAGGGGTGGCTTGTGGAGCTCGTGGTGCGACTGTGTTTTTGAAGCGAGGGGAGTGATAGGATCTGCGCTCTGATCTCGACATAATCACATTAGTGGCGTTTGAACTTTGTTTTCCTTCCCGTCGCAGGGATTCGCTCTGGGCAAATAAACTTATATGAAATGTATTTACAGAAGATCACAAACCAGTGGACAGCAGATAGAAAACATTGAAGATGTGTTTCATGTCATCCACCCACCATCCACCTTTCCTTCCTCTCTTTTATGTTTTAAGTTTTTATTCTTCTCGTCCTTCCATCACCGCCACTGTGCTCCTATCTCTCTGCCTTTATCTTTCCTCGCTCTGCTCTCTCTCTGCCCTCCTCTCGGTCCGTCCTCTCTGCAGGTTATCAGGTCAAAGTGAAGTGCATGCCACTGAGTGCACTGGCCTTTCCCTGGGAGAGAAAACAGACCATTCTTCTGATGAGAAATGGAAGGCAGACACAGACCTTACTTCACTTTGACAAATTATTGTAAACTTTCCTGTAATGTTTCAGTTCTGCACTTCCCAGAAATCTCTTTCCCCATTTACCCATCACATTGTAGAGTAGAAGGGAAGCCTTTTTAAAGCAAAAAACAGAAGTCAAACAGGAAGTAACGTTAGTTCTTAGACATAAACATGAATTTAAGAAGAAGACTTTTGCCTGAAACAAGGACAGTACAACCGTTTTTACTGACAAATGTTTGACACAAGTGAAAAATTATAAATATTGAATTGATTGAGGGTCTAACAATAGCAACAACAGGAATTAGCCTGCGTCAGCCTTTGCATAACCTAAGCAGCATTTTCACAATTATCAACATTGGTGTATAGTTAGCCTTAGATTTTTACCTATATTGTTATCTATTGTATGTATTTCAAACAAATGTGCTGCTGCTGGAAACAGAAAACATATCACTGTGTGCCAAACCAGTTTTCTTGGGTATAATCTTCCATATTGAGTGCATCAGAAGTGGCATCCAGTCCTCTCAGAGTCACAGTCAAACCAGAACGCAGAGACACTAATAACATGCTGCTGGAATCAATTCCTCTTATTATTTCTATGGACGATTCCTTTGTCCATTGTGGATAAATGTCCATAAATCCTCTTAGAAAAATATAAAAAAGGCAATACTCATAACTTAAGATCTTGCCTCTTAATAATCCTTCAGTATCAAGTGTAGTGCAATTATAAAAACTATTATAAAAACAGACATATGCCTGTGATGGGAATGAACATGAGGTAAAAACAGCCTGGCACTGAGAGGGTTAAGAATTTCATGAGCTGGGCACTATAGTTGGAACAATTTTGTGGTTTTGTTGTCAAGCAGCACTGGAGAATTCATTCTCAAAAACTGAAGTCTTAAAAGTCATTGTCAGAAAGCGCAGTGTTTTTTTAAAAACATTCAAACTGAATGACAGATTGACTCAGAGCTCGGAAAAGTCCGCTTGAGAGCTGGAACCCACATTTTCCCCTCCTATAATGTCAACCCATCTTTTTATATAAGTCGCTCGAAATAGTGCAAGATAAAATATCAAAAGGCGAGTCAGCGAAAGAGGAACGTCTGCACAGTTATAATTTAGCCTTCAGAACAAGCCCAAGTGGAGCTTCTCTCCCACTTTATTTAAGAAGGAGAGGAGGGGAAAAAAATAAAGGAGTCAGAAAGCCAAACCATCTCTAAATGATTTAGAAGCCTCTCTGCCTGGTGTGACCATAATTATGGCTGCACGAGATTGAAGGGTAGGAGGAGATACTGGAGCCCAAGCCAAGATTATAGTCTGTCCTGTAAAGAGAGACTAAAAGAAGGACAGAGCAAGCAAGAATAGGATTGAGAGACAGATAGAAAAATGGAAATAAGGAGAAAGAATGAAAGAATAAGAAGGAGAGAGTAAAAGTAGAAGAAAAGTGACAGTTTTAGCAGGACACAAGCTACTCTCTTTGTTAGCAAGCTGACATTTTTTTAGAAATAAATTATTATCAAGAAACAGGCTAGCACTCTGTTAGCAAGAAAGTCAAGTCAAGTAAATTTTTATTTGTATAGCGCCAATTCACAACATGTGTTTTCTCAAGGCACTTTCCAAATAGAGCAGGTCTAGACCTTTCTTTTTATAATAATATTTACAGAGACCCAACAACCTAACAGTTCGTTTGAAAGAGTAAAAGTATTATAAAGAATCAGGCTAAAATTCTGTTAGCAAGAAACAAGTTTAGTCCATTAGGATGACATTATTACTAGCAAGAAACAGGCTAACAGTCTGTTAGCAAGAAACAGGCTAACACTGTTAGCAATAAACTAGTTATAAAGAAAGTATTATCAAGTAACAGGCTAACGCCCTGTTAGCAAGAAACAGGCTAACACTCTGTTAGCAAGAAAATGACATTATTATCAATAAACAGTTAACATTCTGTTTGCAAACAAGGTAAATCTGTTAGAAAGAAATCATTAGAAAGAAACAGGCTAACACTCAAATGAGTGTTAGTAAGAAACAAACAAAAGCAAACTAAAGCACCAGAATAATATAAATGTAAGAACAGATAAGGAAGAGGAGCTACCCACACCCTGAACTCTCCAACTTACTTGTCTATGTGGCGCTTGACAGTGTGCTGTGCTGCAGCATATGATACAAAGTAAAATGTCTGCCCTTTCCAGTCAGGGGGACATTCATCAAGACTCCACCACACATCCAGATACAAACGTGCAGGAGGCACAGAGGCATGAGTCGGGTCAAAAATAGCTCAAAACAGGCAGCACATCAAGCTGTGGCATGAGAATGGCTCCCCCCGCAAATGATTTCTCCATATTGGATTAAGATGAAATGGTATATTGTGCCAAGCCAGAGCTGTCAGGGAATGTTGGAGGGTTGTTCGCTTACTGTTAGCTTTCTCTATCTGCACATTCCTGTTGTAAAATTATGTTGAGTTACTTACAGCTATATTACATCAATTAGAAAAATGTTGAATGAATGGATGTAAGAGAAAAAGCAAAACAGCTGCACAAGGACACACTTTGACTATAAATACTCTGAAAATAGAATCCACACACACTCCAGTGCTGATTAAAACCAGTTCTCTCCTGGGTCATGTTTTGATTGGTCGGGTGGAGAGCAGGGATTTTTAGTCAAGGGGGGAAACAACACTCTGATGTAGCCTCCTAATGAGTCCAGCTACACACAGGGAACTGATACAGCCACACACACATCTCACCCTCCCCTTTAGGGAGGGAAAACATAATTTATGAAACCCCAGAACCTCGTTTCCCCGACTTACCAGAGTTTCCTGCAGCGGGGAGGAAAAAGGGAGATTCTCTGTGACTTTGATGGAAGCCAGGGAGACCACTTGACTCAGAGGGGTCTGGCGTTGTTTAGGCTTGATTTTGCTGGAAGACAGTGACTAATTGAACTTATCGAGTGGTCAAACACTGAGGGAAGCTTCGAGGGAAGTCATGCACCAGGAAGCCATCGGGAGACTTTGATATATGTTAAGAGAAGCTATTAGAAGATCATCCTCAGATGAAAATGCTTCCTTCCAGAGTCCATGCAATATCAATGTTTAACTTGTTTATATTAATTTAATTTACATGCACAATAAAATGCTGATGTACAGGAGTTCTTTTTGGAGTTGAGTCAATCACATCTCATTGAGAGAGTCGCAGGCTAGTGTACAAGGTTTGCGTAAAGGCTAACATTAAAGTTAGGATGATATTACCATAGAAGGTTGCTATGCGAATATATAACTTAAAATGTACAACTTGTCAGCAAAGGTGTGAATTGTTTCTCACAGCAAGACGTCTTCCTCAAATTAAAAGACTGCTCAATTCAGTACACTCAAGGGTTTAGCTACAGCCTGATTTGTCTGGTGTGACCACTGACTCTGGCGGCTAAGGTTAGCTAATGTTAGCGCACTTTGAAAAGACATTGCTATGGCTATATATATATACATTGCTACACTTACGCTATGTACACAATACTGTGGCTGTTGCTGCTGTTTAGGAAAAGTTACTTAGCAGGAAAAAAACGATTCATATAAGAAATGTGATTCTTATCTTCGGTGAGTCGCCAAATATCAATTTTTGATTTTGATAGTCTTGACTTTACCCTCAAACTTATGTTTACAGTTATATTTAGCTTGTGCAACAGTCTACAGTTTCCATTTTCACATATTCCTAATACACTGAAGTGTGCACCAAACCTCTCGTATGTTGTGTTCCTGAAAATCTTAATATTTTGTCCCAATTCAGTACGACCTTTGACCCTTTAACTTGTTTTGTCAAAGCAGGTGAGAGTCATCTATTAAAACTTAAAAAAGGTGAGGTAAGTACAGTGCAAACACACACACACACACACACACACACACACACACACATTACGTCACCCAGCAGCAGAGGTCAGTAGGCGTGTGGATTACACCATATCTGAGTGACAGCTTGACGCCTGTTTGTCTATGGAAGCGTCGTTTACATTGTTTGCCTCAAACCGGCGTCTCCTTCCTCACAATGGTGGCCAACGTTTCCCCCCCAGTCTGTCACTCTAACTCCCCATGCTGCTTGGCTCCAGGAGCCTGTCATTTGGTTGCTTTCTGGTGGCTTTTGTGGTTAGTCAGTACCTTCATGATAATATTACACTGGTAAAGGAGGTGGAAGAGGGAGTGAATTAACGAGAAATGATGCAGGATGTGTCAGAGTGAGAGAATGACAGAGTCTGCTATGACTCAGCCGATTATTATCAAAAGGAAGTAAAATGTATTTTTCTTTTAGAAAAATATAGTTTTAAAGCATATTTATGCTTGAGTGTGTGTCATTCCGACATAAAGAACCCTCCCAGTGGTTTTTGCAGGTGTATTTCATTTCACAGCAGGGGAGGCAGTCTGTCACCTTTCTTTTATTGTTGTACATTACTGTTGCATCGGTTTGTGTTATGTGAAGATGAATTTGAAAAGTCTGTGGTGCATTGACAGACTGACTAAACACAGTATGATCATATGACAGTATATTTGAAATATTCCTTTGAGACTAAAATCAGTCAAGTTTGACTTCTTGATTAAAACCCACACATACACACACACACACACACACATCCTGTTGACCATGAATACAAACTCTCCTCTGGGTGACTGCAACTCAAGCACAGTGTTTTTCAAGGGAGGTCAAGCTGTTTTAACGTTACCAACAACAAACAAACTAACCTTCCAAAGCCTCCTCCGCCTCTCTCGCTACTTGTGCAGCCCTGGCCACACCCGCATTGTGCCGCTGAATGACTGCTGCGGATAATAAACTGTTCAGGTTACTGAAGGAGAAAAGCTCTTAAGTCAAGAGAAAGGCAAACAAAGGGAGTTGTTGTCAAAAGGCCCTTGGCTTTGGAGCTGCTGCCTCTCTGCTCGGTGTTTTACATAGGTGCTAACACGTTTATGTGCTTATATCCCTTTGATAAAACCACATGCACACACATTCGAAGCTTACTTATGTGAACAGGTAAACCAGCACACACACACACACACACGCACACACTAGAAGAATCTGTGAAGTAGTGGGGTCAGCAGGTCCCAAAACAAAGCTTCAGTCAGACACAAGTATGCAGCCGTCCATGGAATCAACTACTGCTGACAGACCTGCCCAACGCCAGCAGAGACAGAGAGAATAAGATCAGAGGAGTGAGAGAGAGACTGCGAATATTACTGAGAAGAAGAAAAGGGGAAGAAAGGGGAGGAAGGAAGACAGAGGGAGATAAAGACAGATAGAGGGTGAATGGGTCCAGGGTGAGCGGGGCTGAGACAGTGGAATTAGCAGATTGTGAAAAGCCAGGGAGACCCTGCAGGTTGTTCCGTGTGTTTTTGTCAGCCATTATGGCCCATTAGTGCTGTGTGTGGCTCTAGTTTCTGGCTGAGATTAAAGTCTTAGCTGAGGGATACCTGAGAGACAGATATAAGCTCTGCCAAGACAGAGAGCCATCACAGCACAGAGGGGAATAGGCCTGAGGGGGGGGCTGTACGAAGGGGCGTGTCCTGCCAAGGTATATCTTCTCTTTACATTTTATTACATTATTTTTCAGTTTGTTTTATAACTTTTTCCTTTAGGCTATTTGAGTTAAAATGATTTCACAATTCACTTGTTTTTGAGAAACTGAGTTTTAGTATCTTGAAACCAGGAAAAAGCAATTGGTAATCAATATCCATATTAAAACTTACTTGCAAATAGAAATATGGTACATGATATATCCTATCCCATCATCTAATCACTTCAGTCACGCATCAGGACCACTGCAGTTAATCATCAAATTATTTAAAACTATATTAATCTTTACTATTTGTAGTGTTTTAGCATATTTTAGCTCATTGTTTTGGTTGTGTATCTACGACTTTATTGTTTTAGTGCCGGTGCAACACTTTTTAGACACATGTTTTTTTTAAAAAAAGGCTGTGATAAACCCTCTCTACACTACCAACTTAACACCACACAGCAGACAGACAAATTTAGCAAGTAGCTGTTGAACACAGTGGCGCATTTAGCAGCTAAAGAGCCACATATTTCCCTCAGGAGTTGGTGGAGACCAACAACAGAGCTAAAAGGACAGAGGCTATTGGTCAGGAACACAATTCCAAATGAATGCTAATGTTGCTTCACATCTGCTGGGTGTGCTAATAAGTCCCTGATCGAAAAGTGATTCTGTAGTACGTCTATGTTGTGTTTGCAGCTTCTTTCCCGTGCTGCCAAGTGGCTAAAAAATCTGTGCATGTAGGTTTAAATTACTGGGGACCAAAATCAGAGGTGCTAGCAAACAAACATGTGAAGTGTTCATGTTCGCAGATACCCAACCCTCATTATGGAGCATATCAGAACTTTCAGTTTGGGTCATTGTCCTCTGAAGTTGTTTCTGGTGTCTAGTCTGCATGTTTCAGTATCGACACGTTTATATTTTCATGGTTATTAACAGATTTTCTGATCGTTTTCTCAGTTTTGGGAATCAAATCAATTATGTGTGCAAATAAAATATACAGACCTGCTCATGACAGTTTGTTTGTGTCCGTTAAACCGTACATTGACATGTGGATGTAAGTGCATTGGTCAGATTGACGGGACAGAAGGAGAGA